>NC_059456.1:108990900-109090900 GCF_905237065.1 Salmo salar | reverse complement strand
TACAGGTGTGTTATCATGACTATCTGACTCCATACAGGTGTGTTATCAGGACATGACTATCTGACTCCAGACAGGTGTGTTATCAGGACATGACTATCTGACTCCATACAGGTGTGTTATCAGGACATGACTATCTGACTCCATACAGGTGTGTTATCAGGACATGACTATCTGACTCCATACAGGTGTGTTATCAGGACATGACTATCTGACTCCATACAGGTGTGTTATCAGGACATGACTATCTGACTCCATACAGGTGTGTTATCAGGACTATCTGACTCCATACAGGTGTGTTATCAGGACATGACTATCTGACTCCATACAGGTGTGTTATCAGGACTATCTGACTCCATACAGGTGTGTTATCAGGACATGACTATCTGACTCCATACAGGTGTGTTATCAGGACTATCTGACTCCATACAGGTGTGTTATCAGGACATGACTATCTGACTCCATACAGGTGTGTTATCAGGACGTGACTATCTGACTCCATACAGGTGTGTTATCAGGACATGACTATCTGACTCCATACAGGTGTGTTATCAGGACATGACTATCTGACTCCATACAGGTGTGTTATCAGGACATGACTATCTGACTCCATACAGGTGTGTTATCAGGACATGACTATCTGACTCCATACAGGTGTGTTATCAGGACTATCTGACTCCATACAGGTGTGTTATCAGGACATGACTATCTGACTCCATACAGGTGTGTTATCAGGACATGACTATCTGACTCCATACAGGTGTGTTATCAGGACATGACTATCTGACTCCATACAGGTGTGTTATCAGGACATGACTATCTGACTCCATACAGGTGTGTTATCAGGACATGACTATCTGACTCCATACAGGTGTGTTATCAGGACATGACTATCTGACTCCATACAGGTGTGTTATCAGGACATGACTATCTGACTCCATACAGGTGTGTTATCAGGACATGACTATCTGACTCCATACAGGTGTGTTATCAGGACATGACTATCTGACTCCATACAGGTGTGTTATCAGGAGACTATCTGACTCCATACAGGTGTGTTATCAGGACATGACTATCTGACTCCATACAGGTGTGTTATCAGGACATGACTATCTGACTCCATACAGGTGTGTTATCAGCGACTATCTGACTCCATACAGGTGTGTTATCAGGACATGACTATCTGACTCCATACAGGTGTGTTATCAGGAGACTATCTGACTCCATACAGGTGTGTTATCAGGACAGACTATCTGACTCCATACAGGTGTGTTATCAGGACATGACTATCTGACTCCATACAGGTGTGTTATCAGGACATGACTATCTGACTCCATACAGGTGTGTTATCAGGACAGACTATCTGACTCCATACAGGTGTGTTATCAGGACTATCTGACTCCATACAGGTGTGTTATCAGGACATGACTATCTGACTCCATACAGGTGTGTTATCAGGACATGACTATCTGACTCCATACAGGTGTGTTATCAGGAGACTATCTGACTCCATACAGGTGTGTTATCAGGCATGACTATCTGACTCCATACAGGTGTGTTATCAGGACATGACTATCTGACTCCATACAGGTGTGTTATCAGGAGACTATCTGACTCCATACAGGTGTGTTATCAGGACATGACTATCTGACTCCATACAGGTGTGTTATCAGTGACTATCTGACTCCATACAGGTGTGTTATCAGGACATGACTATCTGACTCCATACAGGTGTGTTATCAGACAGACTATCTGACTCCATACAGGTGTGTTATCAGGACATGACTATCTGACTCCATACAGGTGTGTTATCAGGACAGACTATCTGACTCCATACAGGTGTGTTATCAGGACATGACTATCTGACTCCATACAGGTGTGTTATCAGGACATGACTATCTGACTCCATACAGGTGTGTTATCAGGACATGACTATCTGACTCCATACAGGTGTGTTATCAGGACATGACTATCTGACTCCATACAGGTGTGTTATCAGGACATGACTATCTGACTCCATACAGGTGTGTTATCAGGACATGACTATCTGACTCCATACAGGTGTGTTATCAGGAAGACTATCTGACTCCATACAGGTGTGTTATCAGGACATGACTATCTGACTCCATACAGGTGTGTTATCAGGACATGACTATCTGACTCCATACAGGTGTGTTATCAGGACATGACTATCTGACTCCATACAGGTGTGTTATCAGGACATGACTATCTGACTCCATACAGGTGTGTTATCAGGACATGACTATCTGACTCCATACAGGTGTGTTATCAGGACATGACTATCTGACTCCATACAGGTGTGTTATCAGGGACTATCTGACTCCATACAGGTGTGTTATCAGGACATGACTATCTGACTCCATACAGGTGTGTTATCAGGAGACTATCTGACTCCATACAGGTGTGTTATCAGGATGACTATCTGACTCCATACAGGTGTGTTATCAGGACATGACTATCTGACTCCATACAGGTGTGTTATCAGGAGACTATCTGACTCCATACAGGTGTGTTATCAGGCGACTATCTGACTCCATACAGGTGTGTTATCAGGACATGACTATCTGACTCCCATACAGGTGTGTTATCAGGATGACTATCTGACTCCATACAGGTGTGTTATCAGGACATGACTATCTGACTCCATACAGGTGTGTTATCAGGACATGACTATCTGACTCCATACAGGTGTGTTATCAGGACATGACTATCTGACTCCATACAGGTGTGTTATCAGAAGACTATCTGACTCCATACAGGTGTGTTATCAGGACATGACTATCTGACTCCATACAGGTGTGTTATCAGCATGACTATCTGACTCCATACAGGTGTGTTATCAGGACTATCTGACTCCATACAGGTGTGTTATCAGGACATGACTATCTGACTCCATACAGGTGTGTTATCAGGACTATCTGACTCCATACAGGTGTGTTATCAGGACTATCTGACTCCATACAGGTGTGTTATCAGGACATGACTATCTGACTCCATACAGGTGTGTTATCAGGACATGACTATCTGACTCCATACAGGTGTGTTATCAGACAGACTATCTGACTCCATACAGGTGTGTTATCAGGACATGACTATCTGACTCCATACAGGTGTGTTATCAGGACTATCTGACTCCATACAGGTGTGTTATCAGGACATGACTATCTGACTCCATACAGGTGTGTTATCAGGACATGACTATCTGACTCCATACAGGTGTGTTATCAGGACATGACTATCTGACTCCATACAGGTGTGTTATCAGGACAGACTATCTGACTCCATACAGGTGTGTTATCAGGACATGACTATCTGACTCCATACAGGTGTGTTATCAGGACTATCTGACTCCATACAGGTGTGTTATCAGGACATGACTATCTGACTCCATACAGGTGTGTTATCAGGACATGACTATCTGACTCCATACAGGTGTGTTATCAGGGGACTATCTGACTCCATACAGGTGTGTTATCAGGGACTATCTGACTCCCATACAGGTGTGTTATCAGGACATGACTATCTGACTCCATACAGGTGTGTTATCAGGACTGACTATCTGACTCCATACAGGTGTGTTATCAGGACATGACTATCTGACTCCATACAGGTGTGTTATCAGGACATGACTATCTGACTCCATACAGGTGTGTTATCAGGACGACTATCTGACTCCATACAGGTGTGTTATCAGGACGACTATCTGACTCCATACAGGTGTGTTATCAGGACTATCTGACTCCATACAGGTGTGTTATCAGGACATGACTATCTGACTCCATACAGGTGTGTTATCAGGACATGACTATCTGACTCCATACAGGTGTGTTATCAGGACATGACTATCTGACTCCATACAGGTGTGTTATCAGGACATGACTATCTGACTCCATACAGGTGTGTTATCAGGGACTATCTGACTCCATACAGGTGTGTTATCAGGACATGACTATCTGACTCCATACAGGTGTGTTATCAGGACATGACTATCTGACTCCATACAGGTGTGTTATCAGGACATGACTATCTGACTCCATACAGGTGTGTTATCAGGACGACTATCTGACTCCATACAGGTGTGTTATCAGGACATGACTATCTGACTCCATACAGGTGTGTTATCAGGACATGACTATCTGACTCCATACAGGTGTGTTATCAGGACATGACTATCTGACTCCATACAGGTGTGTTATCAGGACTATCTGACTCCATACAGGTGTGTTATCAGGACATGACTATCTGACTCCATACAGGTGTGTTATCAGGACATGACTATCTGACTCCATACAGGTGTGTTATCAGGACTATCTGACTCCCATACAGGTGTGTTATCAGGACATGACTATCTGACTCCATACAGGTGTGTTATCAGGACATGACTATCTGACTCCATACAGGTGTGTTATCAGGACATGACTATCTGACTCCATACAGGTGTGTTATCAGGACATGACTATCTGACTCCATACAGGTGTGTTATCAGGACACGACTATCTGACTCCATACAGGTGTGTTATCAGGACTATCTGACTCCATACAGGTGTGTTATCAGGACATGACTATCTGACTCCATACAGGTGTGTTATCAGGACATGACTATCTGACTCCATACAGGTGTGTTATCAGGACATGACTATCTGACTCCATACAGGTGTGTTATCAGGACATGACTATCTGACTCCATACAGGTGTGTTATCAGGACATGACTATCTGACTCCATACAGGTGTGTTATCAGGACATGACTATCTGACTCCATACAGGTGTGTTATCAGGACATGACTATCTGACTCCATACAGGTGTGTTATCAGGACATGACTATCTGACTCCATACAGGTGTGTTATCAGGACATGACTATCTGACTCCATACAGGTGTGTTATCAGGACATGACTATCTGACTCCATACAGGTGTGTTATCAGGACATGACTATCTGACTCCATACAGGTGTGTTATCAGGACAGACTATCTGACTCCATACAGGTGTGTTATCAGGACATGACTATCTGACTCCATACAGGTGTGTTATCAGGACATGACTATCTGACTCCATACAGGTGTGTTATCAGGACATGACTATCTGACTCCATACAGGTGTGTTATCAGGACATGACTATCTGACTCCATACAGGTGTGTTATCAGGACATGACTATCTGACTCCATACAGGTGTGTTATCAGGACGTGACTATCTGACTCCATACAGGTGTGTTATCAGGACATGACTATCTGACTCCATACAGGTGTGTTATCAGGACATGACTATCTGACTCCATACAGGTGTGTTATCAGGACATGACTATCTGACTCCATACAGGTGTGTTATCAGGACATGACTATCTGACTCCATACAGGTGTGTTATCAGGAAGACTATCTGACTCCATACAGGTGTGTTATCAGGACATGACTATCTGACTCCCATACAGGTGTGTTATCAGGACATGACTATCTGACTCCATACAGGTGTGTTATCAGGACATGACTATCTGACTCCATACAGGTGTGTTATCAGGACATGACTATCTGACTCCATACAGGTGTGTTATCAGGACATGACTATCTGACTCCCATACAGGTGTGTTATCAGGACATGACTATCTGACTCCCATACAGGTGTGTTATCAGGACATGACTATCTGACTCCATACAGGTGTGTTATCAGGACATGACTATCTGACTCCATACAGGTGTGTTATCAGGACATGACTATCTGACTCCATACAGGTGTGTTATCAGGACATGACTATCTGACTCCATACAGGTGTGTTATCAGGACATGACTATCTGACTCCATACAGGTGTGTTATCAGGACATGACTATCTGACTCCATACAGGTGTGTTATCAGGACATGACTATCTGACTCCATACAGGTGTGTTATCAGGACATGACTATCTGACTCCATACAGGTGTGTTATCAGGACATGACTATCTGACTCCATACAGGTGTGTTATCAGGACATGACTATCTGACTCCATACAGGTGTGTTATCAGGGACTATCTGACTCCATACAGGTGTGTTATCAGGACATGACTATCTGACTCCATACAGGTGTATTATCAGGACATGACTATCTGACTCCATACAGGTGTGTTATCAGGACATGACTATCTGACTCCATACAGGTGTGTTATCAGGACATGACTATCTGACTCCATACAGGTGTGTTATCAGGACATGACTATCTGACTCCATACAGGTGTGTTATCAGGACATGACTATCTGACTCCCATACAGGTGTGTTATCAGGACATGACTATCTGACTCCATACAGGTGTGTTATCAGGACATGACTATCTGACTCCATACAGGTGTGTTATCAGGACATGACTATCTGACTCCATACAGGTGTGTTATCAGGACATGACTATCTGACTCCATACAGGTGTGTTATCAGGACATGACTATCTGACTCCATACAGGTGTGTTATCAGGACATGACTATCTGACTCCATACAGGTGTGTTATCAGGACATGACTATCTGACTCCATACAGGTGTGTTATCAGGACATGACTATCTGACTCCATACAGGTGTGTTATCAGGACATGACTATCTGACTCCATACAGGTGTGTTATCAGGACATGACTATCTGACTCCATACAGGTGTGTTATCAGGACATGACTATCTGACTCCATACAGGTGTGTTATCAGGACATGACTATCTGACTCCATACAGGTGTGTTATCAGGACATGACTATCTGACTCCATACAGGTGTGTTATCAGGACATGACTATCTGACTCCATACAGGTGTGTTATCAGGACATGACTATCTGACTCCATACAGGTGTGTTATCAGGACATGACTATCTGACTCCATACAGGTGTGTTATCAGCTGACTATCTGACTCCATACAGGTGTGTTATCAGGACATGACTATCTGACTCCATACAGGTGTGTTATCAGGACATGACTATCTGACTCCATACAGGTGTGTTATCAGGCGACTATCTGACTCCATACAGGTGTGTTATCAGGACATGACTATCTGACTCCATACAGGTGTGTTATCAGGACATGACTATCTGACTCCATACAGGTGTGTTATCAGGACGACTATCTGACTCCATACAGGTGTGTTATCAGGACATGACTATCTGACTCCATACAGGTGTGTTATCAGGACATGACTATCTGACTCCATACAGGTGTGTTATCAGGACATGACTATCTGACTCCATACAGGTGTGTTATCAGGACATGACTATCTGACTCCATACAGGTGTGTTATCAGGACATGACTATCTGACTCCATACAGGTGTGTTATCAGGACGACTATCTGACTCCATACAGGTGTGTTATCAGGACATGACTATCTGACTCCATACAGGTGTGTTATCAGGACATGACTATCTGACTCCATACAGGTGTGTTATCAGGACATGACTATCTGACTCCCATACAGGTGTGTTATCAGGACATGACTATCTGACTCCATACAGGTGTGTTATCAGGAGACTATCTGACTCCATACAGGTGTGTTATCAGGACATGACTATCTGACTCCATACAGGTGTGTTATCAGGACATGACTATCTGACTCCATACAGGTGTGTTATCAGGGACTATCTGACTCCATACAGGTGTGTTATCAGGACGACTATCTGACTCCATACAGGTGTGTTATCAGGACATGACTATCTGACTCCATACAGGTGTGTTATCAGGACATGACTATCTGACTCCATACAGGTGTGTTATCAGGACGACTATCTGACTCCATACAGGTGTGTTATCAGGACATGACTATCTGACTCCATACAGGTGTGTTATCAGGCGACTATCTGACTCCATACAGGTGTGTTATCAGGACATGACTATCTGACTCCATACAGGTGTGTTATCAGGACATGACTATCTGACTCCATACAGGTGTGTTATCAGGACGGACTATCTGACTCCATACAGGTGTGTTATCAGGACGTGACTATCTGACTCCATACAGGTGTGTTATCAGGACATGACTATCTGACTCCATACAGGTGTGTTATCAGGACATGACTATCTGACTCCATACAGGTGTGTTATCAGGACTATCTGACTCCATACAGGTGTGTTATCAGGACGTGACTATCTGACTCCATACAGGTGTGTTATCAGGACATGACTATCTGACTCCATACAGGTGTGTTATCAGGCTGACTATCTGACTCCATACAGGTGTGTTATCAGGACATGACTATCTGACTCCATACAGGTGTGTTATCAGGACATGACTATCTGACTCCATACAGGTGTGTTATCAGGAGACTATCTGACTCCATACAGGTGTGTTATCAGGACATGACTATCTGACTCCATACAGGTGTGTTATCAGGACAGACTATCTGACTCCATACAGGTGTGTTATCAGGACATGACTATCTGACTCCATACAGGTGTGTTATCAGGACATGACTATCTGACTCCATACAGGTGTGTTATCAGGACATGACTATCTGACTCCATACAGGTGTGTTATCAGGACATGACTATCTGACTCCATACAGGTGTGTTATCAGGACATGACTATCTGACTCCATACAGGTGTGTTATCAGGACATGACTATCTGACTCCCATACAGGTGTGTTATCAGGCATGACTATCTGACTCCATACAGGTGTGTTATCAGGACATGACTATCTGACTCCATACAGGTGTGTTATCAGGACATGACTATCTGACTCCATACAGGTGTGTTATCAGGACATGACTATCTGACTCCATACAGGTGTGTTATCAGGACGACTATCTGACTCCATACAGGTGTGTTATCAGGACATGACTATCTGACTCCATACAGGTGTGTTATCAGGACATGACTATCTGACTCCATACAGGTGTGTTATCAGGACATGACTATCTGACTCCATACAGGTGTGTTATCAGGACATGACTATCTGACTCCATACAGGTGTGTTATCAGGACATGACTATCTGACTCCATACAGGTGTGTTATCAGGACATGACTATCTGACTCCATACAGGTGTGTTATCAGGACATGACTATCTGACTCCATACAGGTGTGTTATCAGGACATGACTATCTGACTCCCATACAGGTGTGTTATCAGGACATGACTATCTGACTCCCATACAGGTGTGTTATCAGGACATGACTATCTGACTCCATACAGGTGTGTTATCAGGACACGTGACTATCTGACTCCCATACAGGTGTGTTATCAGGACATGACTATCTGACTCCATACAGGTGTGTTATCAGGACATGACTATCTGACTCCATACAGGTGTGTTATCAGGACATGACTATCTGACTCCATACAGGTGTGTTATCAGGACATGACTATCTGACTCCATACAGGTGTGTTATCAGGACATGACTATCTGACTCCCATACAGGTGTGTTATCAGCGACTATCTGACTCCATACAGGTGTGTTATCAGGACATGACTATCTGACTCCATACAGGTGTGTTATCAGGACATGACTATCTGACTCCCATACAGGTGTGTTATCAGGACATGACTATCTGACTCCATACAGGTGTGTTATCAGGACATGACTATCTGACTCCATACAGGTGTGTTATCAGGACATGACTATCTGACTCCATACAGGTGTGTTATCAGACGCGACTATCTGACTCCATACAGGTGTGTTATCAGGACATGACTATCTGACTCCCTTACAGGTGTGTTATCAGGACATGACTATCTGACTCCATACAGGTGTGTTATCAGGACATGACTATCTGACTCCCATACAGGTGTGTTATCAGGACATGACTATCTGACTCCATACAGGTGTGTTATCAGGACATGACTATCTGACTCCATACAGGTGTGTTATCAGGACATGACTATCTGACTCCATACAGGTGTGTTATCAGGACATGACTATCTGACTCCATACAGGTGTGTTATCAGGACATGACTATCTGACTCCATACAGGTGTGTTATCAGGACATGACTATCTGACTCCATACAGGTGTGTTATCAGGACATGACTATCTGACTCCATACAGGTGTGTTATCAGGACATGACTATCTGACTCCATACAGGTGTGTTATCAGGACATGACTATCTGACTCCATACAGGTGTGTTATCAGGACATGACTATCTGACTCCATACAGGTGTGTTATCAGGACAGACTATCTGACTCCATACAGGTGTGTTATCAGGACGTGACTATCTGACTCCATACAGTGTGTGTTATCAGGACATGACTATCTGACTCCATACAGGTGTGTTATCAGGACATGACTATCTGACTCCATACAGGTGTGTTATCAGGACATGACTATCTGACTCCATACAGGTGTGTTATCAGGACATGACTATCTGACTCCATACAGGTGTGTTATCAGGACATGACTATCTGACTCCATACAGGTGTGTTATCAGGACACGACTATCTGACTCCATACAGGTGTGTTATCAGGACATGACTATCTGACTCCCATACAGGTGTGTTATCAGGACATGACTATCTGACTCCATACAGGTGTGTTATCAGGACATGACTATCTGACTCCATACAGGTGTGTTATCAGGACATGACTATCTGACTCCCATACAGGTGTGTTATCAGGACATGACTATCTGACTCCATACAGGTGTGTTATCAGGACATGACTATCTGACTCCATACAGGTGTGTTATCAGGACATGACTATCTGACTCCATACAGGTGTGTTATCAGGACATGACTATCTGACTCCATACAGGTGTGTTATCAGGACATGACTATCTGACTCCCATACAGGTGTGTTATCAGGACATGACTATCTGACTCCATACAGGTGTGTTATCAGGACATGACTATCTGACTCCATACAGGTGTGTTATCAGGACATGACTATCTGACTCCATACAGGTGTGTTATCAGGACATGACTATCTGACTCCCATACAGGTGTGTTATCAGGACATGACTATCTGACTCCATACAGGTGTGTTATCAGGACATGACTATCTGACTCCCATACAGGTGTGTTATCAGGACATGACTATCTGACTCCATACAGGTGTGTTATCAGGACATGACTATCTGACTCCCATACAGGTGTGTTATCAGGACATGACTATCTGACTCCCATACAGGTGTGTTATCAGGACATGACTATCTGACTCCATACAGGTGTGTTATCAGGACATGACTATCTGACTCCATACAGGTGTGTTATCAGGACATGACTATCTGACTCCATACAGGTGTGTTATCAGGACATGACTATCTGACTCCATACAGGTGTGTTATCAGGACATGACTATCTGACTCCATACAGGTGTGTTATCAGGACATGACTATCTGACTCCATACAGGTGTGTTATCAGGACATGACTATCTGACTCCATACAGGTGTGTTATCAGGACATGACTATCTGACTCCATACAGGTGTGTTATCAGGACATGACTATCTGACTCCATACAGGTGTGTTATCAGGACATGACTATCTGACTCCATACAGGTGTGTTATCAGGGACTATCTGACTCCATACAGGTGTGTTATCAGGACATGACTATCTGACTCCATACAGGTGTGTTATCAGGACATGACTATCTGACTCCATACAGGTGTGTTATCAGGCATGACTATCTGACTCCATACAGGTGTGTTATCAGGACATGACTATCTGACTCCATACAGGTGTGTTATCAGGACATGACTATCTGACTCCCATACAGGTGTGTTATCAGGACATGACTATCTGACTCCATACAGGTGTGTTATCAGGACATGACTATCTGACTCCATACAGGTGTGTTATCAGGACGACTATCTGACTCCATACAGGTGTGTTATCAGGCATGACTATCTGACTCCATACAGGTGTGTTATCAGGACGTGACTATCTGACTCCATACAGGTGTGTTATCAGGACATGACTATCTGACTCCATACAGGTGTGTTATCAGGCATGACTATCTGACTCCATACAGGTGTGTTATCAGGACATGACTATCTGACTCCATACAGGTGTGTTATCAGGACATGACTATCTGACTCCATACAGGTGTGTTATCAGGACATGACTATCTGACTCCATACAGGTGTGTTATCAGGGACTATCTGACTCCATACAGGTGTGTTATCAGGACATGACTATCTGACTCCATACAGGTGTGTTATCAGGACATGACTATCTGACTCCATACAGGTGTGTTATCAGCTGACTATCTGACTCCATACAGGTGTGTTATCAGGACATGACTATCTGACTCCATACAGGTGTGTTATCAGGTGACTATCTGACTCCATACAGGTGTGTTATCAGGACATGACTATCTGACTCCATACAGGTGTGTTATCAGGACTATCTGACTCCATACAGGTGTGTTATCAGGACGTGACTATCTGACTCCATACAGGTGTGTTATCAGGACTATCTGACTCCATACAGGTGTGTTATCAGGACATGACTATCTGACTCCATACAGGTGTGTTATCAGGGACTATCTGACTCCATACAGGTGTGTTATCAGGACATGACTATCTGACTCCATACAGGTGTGTTATCAGGACACGACTATCTGACTCCATACAGGTGTGTTATCAGGACTGACTATCTGACTCCTACAGGTGTGTTATCAGGACATGACTATCTGACTCCCATACAGGTGTGTTATCAGGCATGACTATCTGACTCCATACAGGTGTGTTATCAGGACATGACTATCTGACTCCATACAGGTGTGTTATCAGGACTATCTGACTCCATACAGGTGTGTTATCAGGACATGACTATCTGACTCCATACAGGTGTGTTATCAGGACTATCTGACTCCCATACAGGTGTGTTATCAGGACATGACTATCTGACTCCATACAGGTGTGTTATCAGGACATGACTATCTGACTCCCATACAGGTGTGTTATCAGGACATGACTATCTGACTCCCATACAGGTGTGTTATCAGGACATGACTATCTGACTCCATACAGGTGTGTTATCAGGACATGACTATCTGACTCCATACAGGTGTGTTATCAGGACGTGACTATCTGACTCCATACAGGTGTGTTATCAGGACATGACTATCTGACTCCATACAGGTGTGTTATCAGGACATGACTATCTGACTCCATACAGGTGTGTTATCAGGACATGACTATCTGACTCCATACAGGTGTGTTATCAGGACTGCTATCTGACTCCCATACAGGTGTGTTATCAGGACATGACTATCTGACTCCCATACAGGTGTGTTATCAGGACTATCTGACTCCATACAGGTGTGTTATCAGGACATGACTATCTGACTCCATACAGGTGTGTTATCAGGACATGACTATCTGACTCCCATACAGGTGTGTTATCAGGACATGACTATCTGACTCCATACAGGTGTGTTATCAGGACATGACTATCTGACTCCCTACAGGTGTGTTATCAGGACATGACTATCTGACTCCATACAGGTGTGTTATCAGGACTATCTGACTCCATACAGGTGTGTTATCAGGACTGACTATCTGACTCCCATACAGGTGTGTTATCAGGACATGACTATCTGACTCCATACAGGTGTGTTATCAGGACATGACTATCTGACTCCATACAGGTGTGTTATCAGGACATGACTATCTGACTCCATACAGGTGTGTTATCAGGACATGACTATCTGACTCCATACAGGTGTGTTATCAGGACAGACTATCTGACTCCATACAGGTGTGTTATCAGGACTATCTGACTCCATACAGGTGTGTTATCAGGACATGACTATCTGACTCCATACAGGTGTGTTATCAGGACTGACTATCTGACTCCATACAGGTGTGTTATCAGGACACGACTATCTGACTCCATACAGGTGTGTTATCAGGACGTGACTATCTGACTCCATACAGGTGTGTTATCAGGACATGACTATCTGACTCCATACAGGTGTGTTATCAGGACATGACTATCTGACTCCAACAGGTGTGTTATCAGGACATGACTATCTGACTCCCATACAGGTGTGTTATCAGGACATGACTATCTGACTCCATACAGGTGTGTTATCAGGACATGACTATCTGACTCCATACAGGTGTGTTATCAGGACATGACTATCTGACTCCATACAGGTGTGTTATCAGGACATGACTATCTGACTCCATACAGGTGTGTTATCAAAGACTATCTGACTCCCATACAGGTGTGTTATCAGGACTATCTGACTCCCATACAGGTGTGTTATCAGGACGTGACTATCTGACTCCCATACAGGTGTGTTATCAGGACATGACTATCTGACTCCATACAGGTGGTTATCAGGACGACTATCTGACTCCATACAGGTGTGTTATCAGGACATGACTATCTGACTCCATACAGGTGTGTTATCAGGACATGACTATCTGACTCCATACAGGTGTGTTATCAGGACATGACTATCTGACTCCATACAGGTGTGTTATCAGGACATGACTATCTGACTCCATACAGGTGTGTTATCAGGACATGACTATCTGACTCCATACAGGTGTGTTATCAGGACGTGACTATCTGACTCCATACAGGTGTGTTATCAGGACAGACTATCTGACTCCATACAGGTGTGTTATCAGGCGACTATCTGACTCCATACAGGTGTGTTATCAGGACATGACTATCTGACTCCATACAGGTGTGTTATCAGGACATGACTATCTGACTCCATACAGGTGTGTTATCAGGACATGACTATCTGACTCCATACAGGTGTGTTATCAGGACATGACTATCTGACTCCCATACAGGTGTGTTATCAGGACATGACTATCTGACTCCATACAGGTGTGTTATCAGGACATGACTATCTGACTCCATACAGGTGTGTTATCAGGACATGACTATCTGACTCCATACAGGTGTGTTATCAGGACACGACTATCTGACTCCATACAGGTGTGTTATCGGACATGACTATCTGACTCCATACAGGTGTGTTATCAGGACATGACTATCTGACTCCATACAGGTGTGTTATCCAGGACATGACTATCTGGCTCCATACAGGTGTGTTATCAGGACATGACTATCTGACTCCCATACAGGTGTGTTATCAGACGCGACTATCTGACTCCCATACGGGTGTGTTATCAGGACATGACTATCTGACTCCATACAGGTGTGTTGTCAGGACATGACTATCTGACTCCATACAGGGTGTTATCAGGACATGACTATCTGACTCCATACAGGTGTGTTATCAGGACATACTATCTGACTCCATACAGGTTGTGTTATCCAGGACATGACTATCTGACTCCATACAGGTGTGTTATCAGCGACTATCTGACTCCCATACAGGTGTGTTATCAGGACATGACTATCTGACTCCCATACAGGTGTGTTATCAGGAATGACTATCTGACTCCATACAGGTGTGTTATCAGGACGCGACTATCTGACTCCCATACAGGTGTGTTATCAGGACATGACTATCTGACTCCATACAGGTGTGTTATCAGGACATGACTATCTGACTCCCATCGGTGTGTTATCAGGGGACTATCTGACTCCATACAGTGTGTTATCAGGACAGACTATCTGACTCCATACAGGTGTTTATCAGACAGACTATCTGACTCCATACAGGTGTTTATCAGACATGACTATCTGACTCCATACAGGTGTGTTATCATACATCTGACTCCATACAGGTGTGTTATCAGGACATGACTATCTGACTCCCATACAGGTGTGTTATCAGGACATGACTATCTGACTCCCATACAGGTGTGTTATCAGGACGCGACTATCTGACTCCATACAGGTGTGTTATCAGGACATGACTATCTGACTCCATACAGGTGTGTTATCAGACATGACTATCTGACTCCATACAGGTGTGTTATCAGGCGTGACTATCTGACTCCATACAGGTGTTATCAGACATGACTATCTGACTCCATACAGGTGTGTTATCAGACATGACTATCTGACTCCATACAGGTTGTTTCACATGACTATCTGACTCCCATACAGGTGTGTTATCGGACATGACTATCTGACTCCCATACAGGTGTGTTATCAGGACATGACTATCTGACTCCATACAGGTGTGTTATCAGGAATGACTATCTGACTCCATACAGGTGTGTTATCAGGACATGACTATCTGACTCCATACAGGTGTGTTATCAGGACATGACTATCTGACTCCCATACAGGTGTGTTATCAGACGACTATCTGACTCCATACAGGTGTGTTATCAGGACATGACTATCTGACTCCATACAGGTGTGTTATCAGGACATGACTATCTGACTCCATACAGGTGTGTTATCTGACTATCTGACTCCATACAGGTGTGTTATCAGGACATGACTATCTGACTCCCATACAGGTGTGTTATCAGGACATGACTATCTGACTCCCATACAGGTGTGTTATCAGACATGATATCTGACTCCATACAGGTGTGTTATCAGGACATGACTATCTGACTCCATACAGGTGTGTTATCAGGACATGACTATCTGACTCCATACAGGTGTGTTATCAGGACGACTATCTGACTCCATACAGGTGTGTTATCAGGACATGGCTATCTGACTCCATACAGGTGTGTTATCAGGACATGACTATCTACTCATCGGGTGTGTTATCGACATGACTATCTGACTCCATACAGGTGTGTTATCAGGACAGACTATCTGACTCCATACAGGTGTGTTATCAGGACATGACTATCTGACTCCCATACAGGTGTGTTATCAGGACATGACTATCTGACTCCATACAGGTGTGTTATCAGGACATGACTATCTGACTCCCATACAGGTGTGTTATCCAGGACATGACTATCTGACTCCATACAGGTGTGTTATCAGGACATGACTATCTGACTCCCATACAGGTGTGTTATCAGGGCGTGATATCTGACTCCATACAGGTGTGTTATCAGGACATGACTATCTGACTCCATACAGGTGTGTTATCGGGACGTGACTATCTGACTCCATACAGGTGTGTTATCAGGATGATATCTGACTCCCATACAGGTGTGTTATCAGGACATGACTATCTGACTCCATACAGGTGTGTTATCAGGACATGACTATCTGACTCCTTACAGGTGTGTTATCAGGACATGACTATCTGACTCCATACAGGTGTGTTATCAGGACATGACTATCTGACTCCATACAGGTGTGTTATCAGGACATGACTATCTGACTCCATACAGGTGTGTTATCAGGACATGACTATCTGACTCCATACAGGTGTGTTATCAGGCATGACTATCTGACTCCCATACAGGTGTGTTATCGGACAGACTATCTGACTCCATACAGGTGTGTTATCAGGACATGACTATCTGACTCCATACAGGTGTGTTATCAGGACATGACTATCTGACTCCATACAGGTGTGTTATCAGGAATGACTATCTGACTCCCATACAGGTGTGTTATCAGGAATGACTATCTGACTCCCATACAGGTGTGTTATCAGGACATGACTATCTGACTCCATACAGGTGTGTTATCAGGACATGACTATCTGACTCCATACAGGTGTGTTATCAGGACATGACTATCTGACTCCATACGGTGTGTTATCAGGACATGACTATCTGACTCCATACAGGTGTGTTATCAGGACATGATATCTACTCCATACAGGTGTGTTATCAGGACATGACTATCTGACTCCATACAGGTGTGTTATCAGCGACTATCTGACTCCATACAGGTGTGTTATCAGGACTGATATCTGACTCCATACAGGTGTGTTATCAGGACATGACTATCTGACTCCCATACAGGTGTGTTATCAGACTGACTATCTGACTCCATACAGGTGTGTTATCAGACGACTATCTGACTCCCATACAGGTGGTTATCGGACTGACTATCTGACTCCATACAGGTGTGTTATCAGGGCGTGACTATCTGACTCCATACAGGTGTGTTATCAGGACTATCTGACTCCAACAGGTGTGTTATAGGACTATCTGACTCCATACAGGTGTATCAAAGACTATCTGGCTCCATACAGGTGTGTTATCAGGGACTATCTGACTCCATACAGGTGTGTTATCAGGGCGTGACTATCTGACTCCATACAGGTGTGTTATCAGACATGACTATCTGACTCCCATACAGGTGTGTTATCAGGGACTATCTGACTCCATACAGGTGTGTTATCAGGACATGACTATCTGACTCCCATACAGGTGTGTTATCAGGACATGACTATCTGACTCCATACAGGTGTGTTATCAGGACTATCGACTCCTACAGGTGTGTTATCAGGGCGGACTATCTGACTCCATACAGGTGTGTTATCAGGAGACTATCTGACTCCATACAGTGTGTTATCAGGACATCTGACTCCATACAGGTGTGTTATCAGGACATGACTATCTGACTCCCACAGTGTGTTATCAGGACGACTATCTGACTCCATACAGGTGTGTTATCAGACATACTATCTGACTCCATACAGGTGTGTTATCAGGACATGACTATCTGACTCCATACAGGTGTGTTATCAGGACATGACTATCTGACTCCAAGGTGTGTTATCAGGACATGACTATCTGACTCCCATACAGGTGTGTTATCAGGATATCTGACTCCCTACAGGTGTGTTTCAGGACATGACTATCTGACTCCATACAGGTGTGTTATCAGGACATGATATCTGACTCCCATACAGGTGTGTTATCAGGACGTGACTATCTGACTCCATACAGGTGTGTTATCAGGACGTGACTATCTGACTCCATACAGGTGTGTTATCAGGGCGTGACTATCTGACTCCATACAGGTGTGTTATCAGGACATGACTATCTGACTCCATACAGGTGTGTTATCAGGACATGACTATCTGACTCCATACAGGTGTGTTATCAGGACGTGACTATCTGACTCCATACAGGTGTGTTATCAGGACATGACTATCTGACTCCATACAGGTGTGTTATCCAGGACATGACTATCTGACTCCCATACAGGTGTGTTATCAGACATGACTATCTGACTCCATACAGGTGTGTTATCAATGACTATCTGACTCCCATACAGGTGTGTTATCGGGGCATGACTATCTGACTCCATACAGGTGTGTTATCAGGACCGACTATCTGACTCCATACAGGTGTGTTATCACTGACTATCTGACTCCATACAGGTTATCAGGCGACTATCTGACTCCATACAGGTGTGTTATCAGGACATGACTATCTGACTCCATACAGGTGTGTTATCAGGACATGACTATCTGACTCCATACAGGTGTGTTATCAGGACATGACTATCTGACTCCCATACAGGTGTGTTATCAGGAATGATATCTGACTCCATACAGGTGTGTTATCAGGACATGACTATCTGACTCCATAAGGTGTGTTATCAGGACGTGACTATCTGACTCCCATACAGGTGTGTTATCAGGGACTATCTGACTCCATACAGGTGTGTTATCAGGACATGACTATCTGACTCCATACAGGTGTGTTATCGGCTGACTATCTGACTCCATACAGGTGTGTTATCAGCATGACTATCTGACTCCATACAGGTGTGTTATCAGGACTGACTATCTGACTCCATACAGGTGTGCTTATCAGGCATGACTATCTGACTCCATACAGGTGTGTTATCAGGACGTGACTATCTGACTCCATACAGGTGTGTTATCCAGGACATGACTATCTGACTCCATACAGGTGTGTTATCCAGGACGTGACTATCTGACTCCCATACAGGTGTGTTATCAGGACATGACTATCTGACTCCCATACAGGTGTGTTATCAGACATGACTATCTGACTCCCATACAGGTGTGTTATCAGGACATGACTATCTGACTCCATACAGGTGTGTTATCAGGACATGACTATCTGACTCCATACAGGTGTGTTATCAGGGACTATCTGACTCCATACAGGTGTGTTATCAGGGCATGACTATCTGACTCCATACAGGTGTGTTATCAGGACATGACTATCTGACTCCATACAGGTGTGTTATCAGACATGACTATCTGACTCCCATACAGGTGTGTTATCAGGACATGACTATCTGACTCCATACAGGTGTGTTATCAGGACATGACTATCTGACTCCATACAGGTGTGTTATCAGGACACGACTATCTGACTCCATACAGGTGTGTTATCAGGACAGACTATCTGACTCCCATACAGGTGTGTTATCAGGACAGACTATCTGACTCCCATACAGGTGTGTTATCAGGGCTGACTATCTGACTCCCATACAGGTGTGTTATCAGGACATGACTATCTGACTCCATACAGGTGTGTTATCAGGACTATCTGACTCCCATACAGGTGTGTTATCAGGACATGACTATCTGACTCCCATACAGGTGTGTTATCAGGACGTGATATCTGACTCCTTACAGGTGTGTTATCAGGACGCGACTATCTGACTCCCATACAGGTGTGTTATCAGGACATGACTATCTGACTCCATACAGGTGTGTTATCAGGAAGACTATCTGACTCCATACAGGTGTGTTATCAGACATGACTATCTGATCTCCCATACAGGTGTGTTATCAGGACAGACTATCTGACTCCATGGTGTGTTATCAGGACATGACTATCTGACTCCCATACAGGTGTGTTATCAGGAGACTATCTGACTCCCATACAGGTGTGTTATCAGAATGACTATCTGACTCCATACAGTGTGTTATCAGAGACATCTGACTCCCATACAGTGTGTTATCAGGAGACTATCTGACTCCATACAGGGTGTTATGGACATGACTATCTGACTCCCATACAGGTGTGTTATCAGGGACTATCTGACTCCATACAGGTGTGTTATCAGACATGACTATCTGACTCCATTCAGGTGTGTTATCAGACGACTATCGACTCCATACAGGTGTGTTATCAGGACTGACTATCTGACTCCCATACAGGTGTGTTATCGGACATGACTATCTGACTCCCATACAGGTGTGTTATCAGGACATGACTATCTGACTCCCATACAGGTGTGTTATCAGGACATGACTATCTGACTCCATACAGGTGTGTTATCAGGACATGACTATCTGACTCCATACAGGTGTGTTATCAGGACATGACTATCTGACTCCCATACAGGTGTGTTATCAGGACATGACTATCTGACTCCCATACAGGTGTGTTATCAGGACTATCTGACTCCATACAGGTGTGTTATCAGGACATGACTATCTGACTCCATACAGGTGTGTTATCAGGACTATCTGACTCCATACAGGTGTGTTATCAGGACATGACTATCTGACTCCCATACAGGTGTGTTATCAGGACATGACTATCTGACTCCATACAGGTGTGTTATCGGGACGTGACTATCTGACTCCATACAGGTGTGTTATCAGGACATGACTATCTGACTCCATACAGGTGTGTTATCAGGACTGACTATCTGACTCCCATACAGGTGTGTTATCAGGACATGACTATCTGACTCCATACAGGTGTGTTATCAGGACATGACTATCTGACTCCATACAGGTGTGTTATCAGGACATGACTATCTGACTCCCATACAGGTGTGTTATCAGGACATGACTATCCGACTCCATACAGGTGTGTTATCAGGACATGACTATCTGACTCCATACAGGTGTGTTATCAGGCATGACTATCTGACTCCATACAGGTGTGTTATCAGGACATGACTATCTGACTCCATACAGGTGTGTTATCAGGTGACTATCTGACTCCCGATACAGGTGTGTTATCAGGACATGACTATCTGACTCCATACAGGTGTGTTATCAGGACGTGACTATCTGACTCCCATACAGGTGTGTTATCAGGACATGACTATCTGACTCCCATACAGGTGTGTTATCAGGACTATCTGACTCCATACAGGTGTGTTATCAGGACATGACTATCTGACTCCTACAGGTGTGTTATCAGGACATGACTATCTGACTCCATACAGGTGTGTTATCAGGCATGACTATCTGACTCCATACAGGTGTGTTATCAGGACATGACTATCTGACTCCATACAGGTGTGTTATCAGGACATGACTATCTGACTCCATACAGGTGTGTTATCAGGACATGACTATCTGACTCCCATACAGGTGTGTTATCAGGACATGACTATCTGACTCCATACAGGTGTGTTATCAGGGACTATCTGACTCCATACAGGTGTGTTATCAGGACATGACTATCTGACTCCATACAGGTGTGTTATCAGGACATGACTATCTGACTCCATACAGGTGTGTTATCAGGACAGACTATCTGACTCCATACAGGTGTGTTATCAGGACATGACTATCTGACTCCATACAGGTGTGTTATCAGGACATGACTATCTGACTCCATACAGGTGTGTTATCAGGACATGACTATCTGACTCCATACAGGTGTGTTATCAGGAGACTATCTGACTCCCATACAGGTGTGTTATCAGGACATGACTATCTGACTCCATACAGGTGTGTTATCAGGCGACTATCTGACTCCATACAGGTGTGTTATCAGGACGTGACTATCTGACTCCATACAGGTGTGTTATCAGGACATGACTATCTGACTCCATACAGGTGTGTTATCAGGACATGACTATCTGACTCCATACAGGTGTGTTATCAGGACATGACTATCTGACTCCATACAGGTGTGTTATCAGGACATGACTATCTGACTCCCATACAGGTGTGTTATCAGGACATGACTATCTGACTCCATACAGGTGTGTTATCAGGACATGACTATCTGACTCCATACAGGTGTGTTATCAGACATGACTATCTGACTCCATACAGGTGTGTTATCAGGACTATCTGACTCCATACAGGTGTGTTATCAGGACATGACTATCTGACTCCATACAGGTGTGTTATCAGACGACTATCTGACTCCATACAGGTGTGTTATCAGGACATGACTATCTGACTCCATACAGGTGTGTTATCAGGACTGACTATCTGACTCCATACAGGTGTGTTATCAGGACATGACTATCTGACTCCATACAGGTGTGTTATCAGGACATGACTATCTGACTCCATACAGGTGTGTTATCAGGACATGACTATCTGACTCCATACAGGTGTGTTATCAGGACATGACTATCTGACTCCATACAGGTGTGTTATCAGGACATGACTATCTGACTCCATACAGGTGTGTTATCAGGACAGACTATCTGACTCCATACAGGTGTGTTATCAGGACATGACTATCTGACTCCATACAGGTGTGTTATCAGGACATGACTATCTGACTCCATACAGGTGTGTTATCAGGACGGACTATCTGACTCCATACAGGTGTGTTATCAGGACATGACTATCTGACTCCATACAGGTGTGTTATCAGGACGTGACTATCTGACTCCATACAGGTGTGTTATCAGGACTGACTATCTGACTCCATACAGGTGTGTTATCAGGACATGACTATCTGACTCCATACAGGTGTGTTATCAGGACATGACTATCTGACTCCATACAGGTGTGTTATCAGGGACTATCTGACTCCATACAGGTGTGTTATCAGGACATGACTATCTGACTCCATACAGGTGTGTTATCAGGACATGACTATCTGACTCCATACAGGTGTGTTATCAGGACATGACTATCTGACTCCATACAGGTGTGTTATCAGGACATGACTATCTGACTCCCATACGGGTGTGTTATCAGGACATGACTATCTGACTCCCATACAGGTGTGTTATCAGGACATGACTATCTGACTCCATACAGGTGTGTTATCAGGACATGACTATCTGACTCCATACAGGTGTGTTATCAGGACGTGACTATCTGACTCCATACAGGTGTGTTATCAGGACGCGACTATCTGACTCCATACAGGTGTGTTATCAGGACGTGACTATCTGACTCCATACAGGTGTGTTATCAGGACGTGACTATCTGACTCCATACAGGTGTGTTATCAGGACGTGACTATCTGACTCCATACAGGTGTGTTATCAGAGACATGACTATCTGACTCCATACAGGTGTGTTATCAGGACGTGACTATCTGACTCCATACAGGTGTGTTATCAGGACATGACTATCTGACTCCATACAGGTGTGTTATCAGGACATGACTATCTGACTCCATACAGGTGTGTTATCAGGACGACTATCTGACTCCATACAGGTGTGTTATCAGGACATGACTATCTGACTCCATACAGGTGTGTTATCAGGAGACTATCTGACTCCATACAGGTGTGTTATCAGGACATGACTATCTGACTCCATACAGGTGTGTTATCAGGACTATCTGACTCCATACAGGTGTGTTATCAGACATGACTATCTGACTCCATACAGGTGTGTTATCAGGACATGACTATCTGACTCCATACAGGTGTGTTATCAGGACATGACTATCTGACTCCATACAGGTGTGTTATCAGGACATGACTATCTGACTCCATACAGGTGTGTTATCAGGACATGACTATCTGACTCCATACAGGTGTGTTATCAGGACATGACTATCTGACTCCATACAGGTGTGTTATCAGGACATGACTATCTGACTCCATACAGGTGTGTTATCAGGACATGACTATCTGACTCCATACAGGTGTGTTATCAGGACATGACTATCTGACTCCATACAGGTGTGTTATCAGGATGACTATCTGACTCCATACAGGTGTGTTATCAGGACATGACTATCTGACTCCATACAGGTGTGTTATCAGGACATGACTATCTGACTCCATACAGGTGTGTTATCAGGACGTGACTATCTGACTCCTACAGGTGTGTTATCAGGACTATCTGACTCCATACAGGTGTGTTATCAGGACGTGACTATCTGACTCCTACAGGTGTGTTATCAGGACAGACTATCGACTCCATACAGGTGTGTTATCAGGACATGACTATCTGACTCCATACAGGTGTGTTATCAGGACATGACTATCTGACTCCATACAGGTGTGTTATCAGGACAGACTATCTGACTCCATACAGGTGTGTTATCAGGACATGACTATCTGACTCCATACAGGTGTGTTATCAGGACAGACTATCTGACTCCATACAGGTGTGTTATCAGGACGACTATCTGACTCCATACAGGTGTGTTATCAGGACTATCTGACTCCATACAGGTGTGTTATCAGGACGACTATCTGACTCCCATACAGGTGTGTTATCAGGACGTGACTATCTGACTCCATACAGGTGTGTTATCAGGACAGACTATCTGACTCCATACAGGTGTGTTATCAGGACGTGACTATCTGACTCCATACAGGTGTGTTATCAGGACAGACTATCTGACTCCATACAGGTGTGTTATCAGGACATGACTATCTGACTCCCATACAGGTGTGTTATCAGGACATGACTATCTGACTCCATACAGGTGTGTTATCAGGACATGACTATCTGACTCCATACAGGTGTGTTATCAGGACATGACTATCTGACTCCATACAGGTGTGTTATCAGGGACTATCTGACTCCATACAGGTGTGTTATCAGGACATGACTATCTGACTCCATACAGGTGTGTTATCAGGACTGACTATCTGACTCCATACAGGTGTGTTATCAGGACATGACTATCTGACTCCATACAGGTGTGTTATCAGGACATGACTATCTGACTCCATACAGGTGTGTTATCAGGACGACTATCTGACTCCATACAGGTGTGTTATCAGGACATGACTATCTGACTCCATACAGGTGTGTTATCAGGACTATCTGACTCCATACAGGTGTGTTATCAGGACATGACTATCTGACTCCATACAGGTGTGTTATCAGGGACTATCTGACTCCATACAGGTGTGTTATCAGGACATGACTATCTGACTCCATACAGGTGTGTTATCAGGACATGACTATCTGACTCCATACAGGTGTGTTATCAGGACAGACTATCTGACTCCCATACAGGTGTGTTATCAGGACGTGACTATCTGACTCCCATACAGGTGTGTTATCAGGACATGACTATCTGACTCCATACAGGTGTGTTATCAGGGACTATCTGACTCCATACAGGTGTGTTATCAGGACATGACTATCTGACTCCATACAGGTGTGTTATCAGGGACTATCTGACTCCATACAGGTGTGTTATCAGGCGACTATCTGACTCCATACAGGTGTGTTATCAGGACATGACTATCTGACTCCATACAGGTGTGTTATCAGGACATGACTATCTGACTCCAACAGGTGTGTTATCAGGACTATCTGACTCCATACAGGTGTGTTATCAGGACTATCTGACTCCATACAGGTGTGTTATCAGGACATGACTATCTGACTCCATACAGGTGTGTTATCAGGACATGACTATCTGACTCCATACAGGTGTGTTATCAGGGACTATCTGACTCCATACAGGTGTGTTATCAGGACATGACTATCTGACTCCATACAGGTGTGTTATCAGGACATGACTATCTGACTCCATACAGGTGTGTTATCAGGACTATCTGACTCCCATACAGGTGTGTTATCAGGACATGACTATCTGACTCCATACAGGTGTGTTATCAGGACATGACTATCTGACTCCCATACAGGTGTGTTATCAGGACATGACTATCTGACTCCCATACAGGTGTGTTATCAGGACATGACTATCTGACTCCATACAGGTGTGTTATGAACAGGACTATCTGACTCCTACAGGTGTGTTATCAGGACATGACTATCTGACTCCATACAGGTGTGTTATCAGGACGACTATCTGACTCCATACAGGTGTGTTATCAGGACGACTATCTGACTCCATACAGGTGTGTTATCAGGACATGACTATCTGACTCCATACAGGTGTGTTATCAGGAGACTATCTGACTCCATACAGGTGTGTTATCAGGACATGACTATCTGACTCCATACAGGTGTGTTATCAGGACTATCTGACTCCATACAGGTGTGTTATCAGGACATGACTATCTGACTCCATACAGGTGTGTTATCAGGACATGACTATCTGACTCCATACAGGTGTGTTATCAGGACATGACTATCTGACTCCATACAGGTGTGTTATCAGGACATGACTATCTGACTCCATACAGGTGTGTTATCAGGACATGACTATCTGACTCCCATACAGGTGTGTTATCAGGACATGACTATCTGACTCCATACAGGTGTGTTATCAGGACATGACTATCTGACTCCCATGCAGGTGTGCTTATCAGGACAGACTATCTGACTCCATACAGGTGTGTTATCAGGACAGACTATCTGACTCCATACAGGTGTGTTATCAGGCTGACTATCTGACTCCATACAGGTGTGTTATCAGGACATGACTATCTGACTCCATACAGGTGTGTTATCAGGACATGACTATCTGACTCCATACAGGTGTGTTATCAGGACTACTATCTGACTCCATACAGGTGTGTTATCAGAGACTATCTGACTCCATACAGGTGTGTTATCAGGACTGACTATCTGACTCCATACAGGTGTGTTATCAGGACGTGACTATCTGACTCCATACAGGTGTGTTATCAGGACATGACTATCTGACTCCCATACAGGTGTGTTATCAGGACGACTATCTGACTCCATACAGGTGTGTTATCAGGACATGACTATCTGACTCCATACAGGTGTGTTATCAGTGACTATCTGACTCCCATACAGGTGTGTTATCAGGACTATCTGACTCCATACAGGTGTGTTATCAGGACTATCTGACTCCACAGGTGTGTTATCAGGACATGACTATCTGACTCCATACAGGTGTGTTATCAGGACATGACTATCTGACTCCATACAGGTGTGTTATCAGGACATGACTATCTGACTCCATACAGGTGTGTTATCAGGACGACTATCTGACTCCATACAGGTGTGTTATCAGGCAGACTATCTGACTCCATACAGGTGTGTTATCAGGAGACTATCTGACTCCATACAGGTGTGTTATCAGGACAGACTATCTGACTCCATACAGGTGTGTTATCAGGACATGACTATCTGACTCCATACAGGTGTGTTATCAGGACATGACTATCTGACTCCATACAGGTGTGTTATCAGGACGACTATCTGACTCCATACAGGTGTGTTATCAGGACAGACTATCTGACTCCATACAGGTGTGTTATCAGGACATGACTATCTGACTCCATACAGGTGTGTTATCAGGACGACTATCTGACTCCATACAGGTGTGTTATCAGGACATGACTATCTGACTCCATACAGGTGTGTTATCAGGACGTGACTATCTGACTCCATACAGGTGTGTTATCAGGACATGACTATCTGACTCCATACAGGTGTGTTATCAGGGACTATCTGACTCCATACAGGTGTGTTATCAGGACATGACTATCTGACTCCATACAGGTGTGTTATCAGGACTATCTGACTCCCATACAGGTGTGTTATCAGGACATGACTATCTGACTCCATACAGGTGTGTTATCAGGACATGACTATCTGACTCCATACAGGTGTGTTATCAGGACTGACTATCTGACTCCATACAGGTGTGTTATCAGGGACTATCTGACTCCCATACAGGTGTGTTATCAGGACATGACTATCTGACTCCCATACAGGTGTGTTATCAGGACATGACTATCTGACTCCATACAGGTGTGTTATCAGGACATGACTATCTGACTCCATACAGGTGTGTTATCAGGACGTGACTATCTGACTCCATACAGGTGTGTTATCAGGCGACTATCTGACTCCATACAGGTGTGTTATCAGGACATGACTATCTGACTCCATACAGGTGTGTGTTATCAGGATGACTATCTGACTCCATACAGGTGTGTTATCAGGACGTGACTATCTGACTCCATACAGGTGTGTTATCAGGACTATCTGACTCCATACAGGTGTGTTATCAGGACATGACTATCTGACTCCATACAGGTGTGTTATCAGGACGGACTATCTGACTCCATACAGGTGTGTTATCAGGACAGACTATCTGACTCCATACAGGTGTTATCAGGACATGACTATCTGACTCCATACAGGTGTGTTATCAGGACATGACTATCTGACTCCATACAGGTGTGTTATCAGGACAGACTATCTGACTCCCATACAGGTGTGTTATCAGGACATGACTATCTGACTCCATACAGGTGTGTTATCAGGACATGACTATCTGACTCCCATACAGGTGTGTTATCAGGACGTGACTATCTGACTCCATACAGGTGTGTTATCAGGACATGACTATCTGACTCCATACAGGTGTGTTATCAGGACATGACTATCTGACTCCATACAGGTGTGTTATCAGGGACTATCTGACTCCATACAGGTGTGTTATCAGGACATGACTATCTGACTCCATACAGGTGTGTTATCAGGAGACTATCTGACTCCATACAGGTGTGTTATCAGGACATGACTATCTGACTCCATACAGGTGTGTTATCAGGACATGACTATCTGACTCCATACAGGTGTGTTATCAGGACATGACTATCTGACTCCATACAGGTGTGTTATCAGGACTGACTATCTGACTCCATACAGGTGTGTTATCAGGACATGACTATCTGACTCCATACAGGTGTGTTATCAGGACAGACTATCTGACTCCCATACAGGTGTGTTATCAGGACTATCTGACTCCCATACAGGTGTGTTATCAGGACATGACTATCTGACTCCCATACAGGTGTGTTATCAGGACATGACTATCTGACTCCCATACAGGTGTGTTATCAGGACATGACTATCTGACTCCATAGGGTGTGTTATCAGGACATGACTATCTGACTCCATACAGGTGTGTTATCAGGACAGACTATCTGACTCCCATACAGGTGTGTTATCAGGACATGACTATCTGACTCCATACAGGTGTGTTATACAGGACTATCTGACTCCATACAGGTGTGTTATCAGGACATGACTATCTGACTCCATACAGGTGTGTTATCAGGACATGACTATCTGACTCCATACAGGTGTGTTATCAGGACAGACTATCTGACTCCATACAGGTGTGTTATCAGGACATGACTATCTGACTCCATACAGGTGTGTTATCAGGACAGACTATCTGACTCCCATACAGGTGTGTTATCAGGACATGACTATCTGACTCCATACAGGTGTGTTATCAGGACATGACTATCTGACTCCATACAGGTGTGTTATCAGGAGACTATCTGACTCCCATACAGGTGTGTTATCAGGACATGACTATCTGACTCCATACAGGTGTGTTATCAGGACATGACTATCTGACTCCATACAGGTGTGTTATCAGGACATGACTATCTGACTCCATACAGGTGTGTTATCAGGAGACTATCTGACTCCATACAGGTGTGTTATCAGGACGACTATCTGACTCCATACAGGTGTGTTATCAGGACATGACTATCTGACTCCATACAGGTGTGTTATCAGGACTATCTGACTCCATACAGGTGTGTTATCAGGACATGACTATCTGACTCCCATACAGGTGTGTTATCAGGACAGACTATCTGACTCCATACAGGTGTGTTATCAGGACATGACTATCTGACTCCATACAGGTGTGTTATCAGGACAGACTATCTGACTCCCATACAGGTGTGTTATCAGGACATGACTATCTGACTCCATACAGGTGTGTTATCAGGACATGACTATCTGACTCCATACAGGTGTGTTATCAGAAATGACTATCTGACTCCATACAGGTGTGTTATCAGGACATGACTATCTGACTCCATACAGGTGTGTTATCAGGACATGACTATCTGACTCCATACAGGTGTGTTATCAGGACATGACTATCTGACTCCATACAGGTGTGTTATCAGGACATGACTATCTGACTCCATACAGGTGTGTTATCAGGACATGACTATCTGACTCCATACAGGTGTGTTATCAGGACTATCTGACTCCATACAGGTGTGTTATCAGGACATGACTATCTGACTCCATACAGGTGTGTTATCAGGACATGACTATCTGACTCCATACAGGTGTGTTATCAGGACATGACTATCTGACTCCATACAGGTGTGTTATCAGGACATGACTATCTGACTCCATACAGGTGTGTTATCAGGGACTATCTGACTCCATACAGGTGTGTTATCAGGACTATCTGACTCCATACAGGTGTGTTATCAGGACATGACTATCTGACTCCATACAGGTGTGTTATCAGGACATGACTATCTGACTCCATACAGGTGTGTTATCAGGACATGACTATCTGACTCCCATACAGGTGTGTTATCAGGACATGACTATCTGACTCCATACAGGTGTGTTATCAGGACGACTATCTGACTCCCATACAGGTGTGTTATCAGGACATGACTATCTGACTCCATACAGGTGTGTTATCAGGACATGACTATCTGACTCCATACAGGTGTGTTATCAGGACATGACTATCTGACTCCATACAGGTGTGTTATCAGGGACTATCTGACTCCATACAGGTGTGTTATCAGGACATGACTATCTGACTCCATACAGGTGTGTTATCAGGACTGACTATCTGACTCCATACAGGTGTGTTATCAGGACATGACTATCTGACTCCATACAGGTGTGTTATCAGGACTGACTATCTGACTCCCATACAGGTGTGTTATCAGGACATGACTATCTGACTCCCATACAGGTGTGTTATCAGGACATGACTATCTGACTCCCATACAGGTGTGTTATCAGGGACTATCTGACTCCATACAGGTGTGTTATCAGGACATGACTATCTGACTCCCATACAGGTGTGTTATCAGGACATGACTATCTGACTCCATACAGGTGTGTTATCAGGACATGACTATCTGACTCCATACAGGTGTGTTATCAGGACATGACTATCTGACTCCATACAGGTGTGTTATCAGGACATGACTATCTGACTCCCATACAGGTGTGTTATCAGGACGACTATCTGACTCCATACAGGTGTGTTATCAGGACATGACTATCTGACTCCCATACAGGTGTGTTATCAGGACATGACTATCTGACTCCATACAGGTGTGTTATCAGGACATGACTATCTGACTCCATACAGGTGTGTTATCAGGACATGACTATCTGACTCCCATACAGGTGTGTTATCAGGACTATCTGACTCCATACAGGTGTGTTATCAGGGACTATCTGACTCCATACAGGTGTGTTATCAGGACATGACTATCTGACTCCATACAGGTGTGTTATCAGGACTATCTGACTCCATACAGGTGTGTTATCAGGACATGACTATCTGACTCCCATACAGGTGTGTTATCAGGACTATCTGACTCCATACAGGTGTGTTATCAGGACATGACTATCTGACTCCCATACAGGTGTGTTATCAGGACATGACTATCTGACTCCATACAGGTGTGTTATCAGGACTATCTGACTCCATACAGGTGTGTTATCAGGACATGACTATCTGACTCCATACAGGTGTGTTATCAGGACATGACTATCTGACTCCATACAGGTGTGTTATCAGGACAGACTATCTGACTCCATACAGGTGTGTTATCAGGACATGACTATCTGACTCCATACAGGTGTGTTATCAGGCGACTATCTGACTCCATACAGGTGTGTTATCAGGACATGACTATCTGACTCCATACAGGTGTGTTATCAGGACATGACTATCTGACTCCATACAGGTGTGTTATCAGGGACTATCTGACTCCATACAGGTGTGTTATCAGGACATGACTATCTGACTCCATACAGGTGTGTTATCAGGACGACTATCTGACTCCCATACAGGTGTGTTATCAGGGACTATCTGACTCCATACAGGTGTGTTATCAGGACGACTATCTGACTCCATACAGGTGTGTTATCAGGACATGACTATCTGACTCCCATACAGGTGTGTTATCAGGACTATCTGACTCCATACAGGTGTGTTATCAGGACATGACTATCTGACTCCCATACAGGTGTGTTATCAGGTGACTATCTGACTCCATACAGGTGTGTTATCAGGACATGACTATCTGACTCCATACAGGTGTGTTATCAGGACATGACTATCTGACTCCATACAGGTGTGTTATCAGGACATGACTATCTGACTCCATACAGGTGTGTTATCAGGACATGACTATCTGACTCCATACAGGTGTGTTATCAGGACATGACTATCTGACTCCCATACAGGTGTGTTATCAGGACTATCTGACTCCATACAGGTGTGTTATCAGGACAGACTATCTGACTCCATACAGGTGTGTTATCAGGACATGACTATCTGACTCCATACAGGTGTGTTATCAGGACTGACTATCTGACTCCATACAGGTGTGTTATCAGGACATGACTATCTGACTCCATACAGGTGTGTTATCAGGACGACTATCTGACTCCATACAGGTGTGTTATCAGGACGACTATCTGACTCCATACAGGTGTGTTATCAGGACATGACTATCTGACTCCATACAGGTGTGTTATCAGGACATGACTATCTGACTCCCATACAGGTGTGTTATCAGGACATGACTATCTGACTCCATACAGGTGTGTTATCAGGACATGACTATCTGACTCCATACAGGTGTGTTATCAGGACATGACTATCTGACTCCATACAGGTGTGTTATCAGGACGACTATCTGACTCCATACAGGTGTGTTATCAGGACATGACTATCTGACTCCCATACAGGTGTGTTATCAGGACATGACTATCTGACTCCATACAGGTGTGTTATCAGGACATGACTATCTGACTCCATACAGGTGTGTTATCAGGACGACTATCTGACTCCATACAGGTGTGTTATCAGGACATGACTATCTGACTCCATACAGGTGTGTTATCAGGACATGACTATCTGACTCCATACAGGTGTGTTATCAGGACATGACTATCTGACTCCATACAGGTGTGTTATCAGGACATGACTATCTGACTCCATACAGGTGTGTTATCAGGACATGACTATCTGACTCCATACAGGTGTGTTATCAGGACATGACTATCTGACTCCATACAGGTGTGTTATCAGGACATGACTATCTGACTCCATACAGGTGTGTTATCAGGACATGACTATCTGACTCGCCATACAGGTGTGTTATCAGGACATGACTATCTGACTCCCATACAGGTGTGTTATCAGGACATGACTATCTGACTCCATACAGGTGTGTTATCAGGACATGACTATCTGACTCCATACAGGTGTGTTATCAGGACATGACTATCTGACTCCATACAGGTGTGTTATCAGGACATGACTATCTGACTCCATACAGGTGTGTTATCAGGACACGACTATCTGACTCCATACAGGTGTGTTATCAGGACATGACTATCTGACTCCCATACAGGTGTGTTATCAGGACAGACTATCTGACTCCATACAGGTGTGTTATCAGGACATGACTATCTGACTCCATACAGGTGTGTTATCAGGACATGACTATCTGACTCCATACAGGTGTGTTATCAGGACATGACTATCTGACTCCATACAGGTGTGTTATCAGGACATGACTATCTGACTCCATACAGGTGTGTTATCAGGGACTATCTGACTCCCATACAGGTGTGTTATCAGGACATGACTATCTGACTCCATACAGGTGTGTTATCAGACATGACTATCTGACTCCTACAGGTGTGTTATCAGGACATGACTATCTGACTCCATACAGGTGTGTTATCAGGACATGACTATCTGACTCCATACAGGTGTGTTATCAGGACATGACTATCTGACTCCATACAGGTGTGTTATCAGGACATGACTATCTGACTCCATACAGGTGTGTTATCAGGACGACTATCTGACTCCCATACAGGTGTGTTATCAGGACATGACTATCTGACTCCATACAGGTGTGTTATCAGGACATGACTATCTGACTCCATACAGGTGTGTTATCAGGACATGACTATCTGACTCCATACAGGTGTGTTATCAGGACATGACTATCTGACTCCATACAGGTGTGTTATCAGGACATGACTATCTGACTCCATACAGGTGTGTTATCAGGCGACTATCTGACTCCATACAGGTGTGTTATCAGGACGTGACTATCTGACTCCATACAGGTGTGTTATCAGGACATGACTATCTGACTCCATACAGGTGTGTTATCAGGACATGACTATCTGACTCCATACAGGTGTGTTATCAGGACATGACTATCTGACTCCATACAGGTGTGTTATCAGGACATGACTATCTGACTCCATACAGGTGTGTTATCAGGACATGACTATCTGACTCCATACAGGTGTGTTATCAGGGACTATCTGACTCCATACAGGTGTGTTATCAGGACATGACTATCTGACTCCATACAGGTGTGTTATCAGGACAGACTATCTGACTCCATACAGGTGTGTTATCAGGCGACTATCTGACTCCATACAGGTGTGTTATCAGGACATGACTATCTGACTCCATACAGGTGTGTTATCAGGACATGACTATCTGACTCCCATACAGGTGTGTTATCAGGAGACTATCTGACTCCATACAGGTGTGTTATCAGGACGTGACTATCTGACTCCATACAGGTGTGTTATCAGGACATGACTATCTGACTCCATACAGGTGTGTTATCAGGACATGACTATCTGACTCCATACAGGTGTGTTATCAGGACATGACTATCTGACTCCATACAGGTGTGTTATCAGGACATGACTATCTGACTCCCATACAGGTGTGTTATCAGGACATGACTATCTGACTCCATACAGGTGTGTTATCAGGACATGACTATCTGACTCCATACAGGTGTGTTATCAGGACATGACTATCTGACTCCATACAGGTGTGTTATCAGGACATGACTATCTGACTCCATACAGGTGTGTTATCAGACATGACTATCTGACTCCATACAGGTGTGTTATCAGGACATGACTATCTGACTCCCATACAGGTGTGTTATCAGGACATGACTATCTGACTCCATACAGGTGTGTTATCAGGACGACTATCTGACTCCATACAGGTGTGTTATCAGGACATGACTATCTGACTCCATACAGGTGTGTTATCAGGACATGACTATCTGACTCCATACAGGTGTGTTATCAGGACATGACTATCTGACTCCATACAGGTGTGTTATCAGGCGACTATCTGACTCCATACAGGTGTGTTATCAGGACATGACTATCTGACTCCATACAGGTGTGTTATCAGGACATGACTATCTGACTCCATACAGGTGTGTTATCAGGACATGACTATCTGACTCCATACAGGTGTGTTATCAGGACATGACTATCTGACTCCATACAGGTGTGTTATCAGGCTGACTATCTGACTCCATACAGGTGTGTTATCAGGACATGACTATCTGACTCCATACAGGTGTGTTATCAGGACATGACTATCTGACTCCATACAGGTGTGTTATCAGGACATGACTATCTGACTCCATACAGGTGTGTTATCAGGGACTATCTGACTCCATACAGGTGTGTTATCAGGACAGACTATCTGACTCCATACAGGTGTGTTATCAGGACATGACTATCTGACTCCATACAGGTGTGTTATCAGACATGACTATCTGACTCCATACAGGTGTGTTATCAGGACAGACTATCTGACTCCATACAGGTGTGTTATCAGGACTATCTGACTCCATACAGGTGTGTTATCAGGACGACTATCTGACTCCCATACAGGTGTGTTATCAGGACATGACTATCTGACTCCATACAGGTGTGTTATCAGGACATGACTATCTGACTCCATACAGGTGTGTTATCAGGACTATCTGACTCCATACAGGTGTGTTATCAGGACAGACTATCTGACTCCATACAGGTGTGTTATACAGGACTATCTGACTCCATACAGGTGTGTTATCAGGACATGACTATCTGACTCCATACAGGTGTGTTATCAGGACATGACTATCTGACTCCATACAGGTGTGTTATCAGGAATGACTATCTGACTCCATACAGGTGTGTTATCAGGACATGACTATCTGACTCCATACAGGTGTGTTATCAGGACATGACTATCTGACTCCATACAGGTGTGTTATCAGGACATGACTATCTGACTCCATACAGGTGTGTTATCAGGACATGACTATCTGACTCCATACAGGTGTGTTATCAGGACATGACTATCTGACTCCATACAGGTGTGTTATCAGGACATGACTATCTGACTCCATACAGGTGTGTTATCAGCATGACTATCTGACTCCATACAGGTGTGTTATCAGGCATGACTATCTGACTCCATACAGGTGTGTTATCAGGACTATCTGACTCCATACAGGTGTGTTATCAGGAAGACTATCTGACTCCATACAGGTGTGTTATCAGGACATGACTATCTGACTCCATACAGGTGTGTTATCAGGGACTATCTGACTCCCATACAGGTGTGTTATCAGGACGACTATCTGACTCCATACAGGTGTGTTATCAGGACTGACTATCTGACTCCATACAGGTGTGTTATCAGGACATGACTATCTGACTCCATACAGGTGTGTTATCAGGACATGACTATCTGACTCCATACAGGTGTGTTATCAGCAGACTATCTGACTCCATACAGGTGTGTTATCAGGACATGACTATCTGACTCCATACAGGTGTGTTATCAGGACATGACTATCTGACTCCATACAGGTGTGTTATCAGGACATGACTATCTGACTCCCATACAGGTGTGTTATCAGGGACTATCTGACTCCATACAGGTGTGTTATCAGGAATGACTATCTGACTCCCATACAGGTGTGTTATCAGGACAGACTATCTGACTCCATACAGGTGTGTTATCAGGACATGACTATCTGACTCCATACAGGTGTGTTATCAGGACATGACTATCTGACTCCATACAGGTGTGTTATCAGGACTATCTGACTCCATACAGGTGTGTTATCAGGACTATCTGACTCCATACAGGTGTGTTATCAGGACATGACTATCTGACTCCATACAGGTGTGTTATCAGGACATGACTATCTGACTCCATACAGGTGTGTTATCAGGACTATCTGACTCCATACAGGTGTGTTATCAGGACATGACTATCTGACTCCATACAGGTGTGTTATCAGGACATGACTATCTGACTCCATACAGGTGTGTTATCAGGACATGACTATCTGACTCCATACAGGTGTGTTATCAGGACTATCTGACTCCATACAGGTGTGTTATCATGACTATCTGACTCCATACAGGTGTGTTATCAGGACATGACTATAGGAGGGGGTGAAGCTGTGGTTTATAGGGGGGTGAAGCTGTGGTTTATAGGGGGGGTGAAGCTGTGGTTTATAGGGGGGTGAAGCTGTGGTTTATAGGGGGGTGAAGCTGTGGTTTATAGGGGGGTGAAGCTGTGGTTTACAGGGGGGTGAAGCTGTGGTTTATAGGGGGGGGTGAAGCTGTGTTTATAGGGGGAGGGGTGAAGCTGTGGTTTATAGGGGGGGTGAAGCTGTGGTTTACAGGGGGGTGAAGCTGTGGTTTACAGGGGGGTGAAGCTGTGGTTTATAGGGGGGGTGAATCTGTGGTTTACAGGGGGGTGAAGCTGTGTTTATAGGGGGGGTGAAGCTGTGGTTTATAGGGGGGTGAAGCTGTGGTTTACAGGGGGGGTGAAGCTGTGGTTTATAGGGGGGTGGGTGAATCTGTGGTTTACAGGGGGGGTGAAGCTGTGTTTATAGGGGGGGTGAAGCTGTGGTTTATAGGGGGGGGTGAAGCTGTGGTTTACAGGGGGGTGAAGCTGTGGTTTATAGGGGGGGTGAAGCTGTGGTTTATAGGGGGGTGAAGCTGTTGTTTATAGGGGGGGTGAAGCTGTGGTTTATAGGGGGGGTGAAGCTGTGGTTTATAGGGGGGTGAAGCTGTGGTTTACAGGGGGGGTGAAGCTGTGGTTTATAGGGGGGGTGAAGCTGTGGTTTATAGGGGGGGGTGAAGCTGTGGTTTATAGGGGGGGTGAAGCTGTGGTTTATAGGGGGGTGGGTGAATCTGTGGTTTACAGGGGGGGGTGAAGCTGTGTTTATAGGGGGGGTGAAGCTGTGGTTTATAGGGGGGGTGAAGCTGTGGTTTACAGGGGGGGTGAAGCTGTGGTTTATAGGGGGGGTGAAGCTGTGGTTTATAGGGGGGGTGAAGCTGTTGTTTATAGGGGGGGTGAAGCTGTGGTTTATAGGGGGGTGAAGCTGTGGTTTATAGGGGGGGTGAAGCTGTGGTTTACAGGGGGGGGTGAAGCTGTGGTTTATAGGGGGGGGTTGGTGTTTGATTGAAATTGATTGAACTGAGATGTAATGTAGAGGTGAGATGAGTGTGTGTTTGCTAAAGGAGAAGTCATCAGGAAACATCAAGGTGTGTATTAGAGTGTGAGAGATTCTTAAGGTACGGGCATTATCCCTAACAGCAAATGGCAGCTGAAACAATACGACCAGTGATTTCCCCCTGAGTGTGATAGCATGACCATCTGGAGGACGGGGCGTTTGTGTGTGTGCGCGTGCTCGTGTGTGTGTGTGTGTGTGTGTATGTATGTGTGTGTGCGTGCTCGTGCGTGTGTGTGTGTGTATGTATGTGTGTGTGCGTGTGTGTGTGTGTGTGCGTGCTCGTGCGTGTGTGTGTGTGTGTGTATACAGAGCAAACAGCTTGAGCCGTGTGAGTGTGTGATAACAGGTCTTTAGAAAACACACACAGTGCCTTTGTAGATTTTTAACAGGTGCAGTTTTCATTTACCAAAATGCGGTTTGTTCTCAATCTTGGAGATGCTACTGCTGTCATCAGAGAGTTCTGTTGGTTCTGTTGTGCTACTGCTGTCATCAGAGAGTTCTGTTGGTTCTGTTGTTCTACTGCTGTCATCAGAGAGTTCTGTTGGTTCTGTTGTTCTACTGCTGTCATCAGAGAGTTCTGTTGGTTCTGTTGTTCTACTGCTGTCATCAGAGAGTTCTGTTGTTCTACTGCTGTCATCAGAGAGTTCTGTTGGTTCTGTTGTTCTACTGCTGTCATCAGAGAGTTCTGTTGTTCTACTGCTGTCATCAGAGAGTTCTGTTGGTTCTGTTGTTCTACTGCTGTCATCAGAGAGTTCTGTTGGTTCTGTTGTGCTACTGCTGTCATCAGAGAGTTCTGTTGGTTCTGTTGTTCTACTGCTGTCATCAGAGAGTTCTGCTGTTCTACTGCTGTCATCAGAGAGTTCTGTTGTTCTACTGCTGTCATCAGAGAGTTCTGTTGTTCTACTGCTGTCATCAGAGAGTTCTGTTGTTCTACTGCTGTCATCAGAGAGTTCTGTTGTTCTACTGCTGTCATCAGAGAGTTCTGTTGTTCTACTGCTGTCATCAGAGAGTTCTGTTGTTCTACTGCTGTCATCAGAGAGTTCTGTTGTTCTACTGCTGTCATCAGAGAGTTCTGTTGTTCTACTGCTGTCATCAGAGAGTTCTGTTGTTCTACTGCTGTCATCAGAGAGTTCTGTTGGTTCTGTTGTTCTACTGCTGTCATCAGAGAGTTCTGTTGTTCTACTGCTGTCATCAGAGAGTTCTGTTGTTCTACTGCTGTCATCAGAGAGTTCTGTTGTTCTACTGCTGTCATCAGAGAGTTCTGTTGGTTCTGTTGTTCTACTGCTGTCATCAGAGAGTTCTGTTGTTCTACTGCTGTCATCAGAGAGTTCTGTTGTTCTACTGCTGTCATCAGAGAGTTCTGTTGTTCTACTGCTGTCATCAGAGAGTTCTGTTGTTCTACTGCTGGCTGCTTACTTCGTGTAGTGGAAAAACCAGATCTGCTGCTCTGAGAGAGAAACTTTCCAGAAATGTTGGCAGAATTTCCTGTTACCTACCTGTACTGTACAGTACCTGTCAGACACACCGCAGGTCTGATCTTCCCAGCTATTATCCTCCCTCCCTCCCTCCCTCCCTCCCTCCCTCCCTCCCTCCCTCCCTCCCTCCCTCCCTCCCTCCCTCCCTCCCTCCCTCCCAGTTACTAGGTGTGGGTGAATCATTCTGTCTCCCTCCCTCCCCCAGTGGGTGTGTAGGGTGTGTGAATATGTCTTTGTGTTTGTTGGGGGAACCCCCCTGATGTGTGTTTCCCTGATTTGCCTACAGGAAGACCACAATAATACAGAGCCATCACTCTAACTGTGGTCCCACTGGAAAACACACACACACACACACACACACACACACACACACACACACACACACACACACACACACACACACTAACTGTAAACCTACCACACCTGGGTTACAGGGTCATGACCTTTCAAATATAACAACTGTGTGTGTGTGTGTGTGTGTGTGTGTGTGTGTGTGTGTGTGTGTGTGTGTGTGTGTGTGTGTGTGTGTGTGTGTGTGTGTTAACTGATGTTTAGTTTTTGAATCCCTTTAATGATATACAAACTAGGTGGTTTCTCTCTCACCTGTCTGACTGACCGTTATCCATTACTATGATTCAGACAAACAGAGAGACTGGACACACACACAGAGAGACTGGACACACACAGAGAGACTGGACACACAGAGAGAGACTAGACACACACACAGAGAGACTGGACACAGACAGAGAGAGACTGGATACACAGAGAGAGAGACTGGACACACACAGAGAGACTGGACACACACAGAGAGACTGGACACACACAGAGAGACTGGACACACACAGAGAGACTGGACACACACAGAGAGACACTGGACACACACAGAGAGACTGGACACACACAGAGAGAGAGACTGGACACACACAGAGAGACTGGACACACACAGAGAGAGAGACTGGACACACACAGAGAGACTGGACACACACAGAGAGACTGGACACACACAGAGAGACTGGACACACACAGAGAGAGAGACTGGACACACACAGAGAGAGAGACAGGACACACACAGAGAGACTGGACACACACAGAGAGACTGGACACAAACAGAGAGACTGGACACACACAGAGAGAGAGACTGGACACACACAGAGAGACTGGACACACACAGAGAGACTGGACACACACAGAGAGAGAGACTGGCCACACACAGAGAGACTGGACACAAACAGAGAGACTGGACACACACAGAGAGAGAGACTGGACACACACAGAGAGACTGGACACACACAGAGAGACTGGACACACACAGAGAGACTGGACACACACAGAGAGACTGGACACATAGAGAGAGACTGGACACACACAGAGAGACTGGACACACACAGAGAGAGAGACTGGACACACACACAGAGACTGGACACACACAGAAGAGAGAGACTGGACACACACAGAGAGACTGGACACACACAGAGAGACTGGACACACACAGAGAGACTGGACACACACAGAGAGACTGGACACACACAGAGAGACTGGACACAAACAGAGAGACTGGACACACACAGAGAGAGAGACTGGACACACACAGAGAGACTGGACACACACAGAGAGACTGGACACACACACAGAGAGAGACTGGACACACACAGAGAGACTGGACACACACAGAGAGACTGGACACACACAGAGAGACTGGACACACACAGAGAGAGAGACTGGACACACACAGAGAGACTGGACACACACAGAGAGACTGGACACACACAGAGAGACTGGACACAAACAGAGAGACTGGACACACAGAGAGAGAGAGACTGGACACACACAGAGAGACTGGACACACACAGAGAGACTGGACACACACAGAGAGACTGGACACACAGAGAGAGAGAGACTGGACACACACAGAGAGACTGGACACACACAGAGAGACTGGACACACACAGAGAGACTGGACACACACAGAGAGAGAGACTGGACACACACAGACAGACTGGACACACACAGAGAGACTGGACACACACAGAGAGACTGGACACACACAGAGAGAGACTGGACACACACAGAGAGACTGGACACACACAGAGAGAGAGACTGGACACACACAGAGAGACTGGACACACACAGAGAGAGACTGGACACACACAGAGAGACTGGACACACACAGAGAGACTGGACACACACAGAGAGAGACTGGACACACACAGAGAGACTGGACACACACAGAGAGACTAGACACACACACAGAGAGACTGGACACAGAGACAGAGAGACTGGATACACAGAGAGAGAGACTGGACACACACAGAGAGACTGGACACACACAGAGAGACTGGACACACACAGAGAGACTGGACACACACAGAGAGAGACTGGACACACACAGAGAGAGAGACTGGACACACACAGAGAGACTGGACACACACAGAGAGAGAGACTGGACACACACAGAGAGACTGGACACACACAGAGAGACTGGACACACACAGAGAGACTGGACACACACAGAGAGAGAGACTGGACACACACAGAGAGAGAGACTGGACACACACAGAGAGACTGGACACACACAGAGAGACTGGACACAAACAGAGAGACTGGACACACACAGAGAGACTGGACACACACAGAGAGACTGGACACACACAGAGAGACTGGACACACACAGAGAGAGAGACTGGCCACACACAGAGAGACTGGACACAAACAGAGAGACTGGACACACACAGAGAGAGAGACTGGACACACACAGAGAGACTGGACACACACAAGAGAGACTGGACACACACAGAGAGACTGGACACACACAGAGAGAGACTGGACACACACAGAGAGACTGGACACACACAGAGAGAGAGACTGGACACACACAGAGAGACTGGACACACACAGAGAGAGAGACTGGACACACACAGAGAGACTGGACACACACAGAGAGACTGGACACACACAGAGAGACTGGACACACAGAGAGACTGGACACACACAGAGAGAGAGACTGGACACACACAGAGAGACTGGACACACACAGAGAGACTGGACACACACACAGAGAGAGACTGGACACACACAGAGAGACTGGACACACACAGAGAGACTGGACACACACAGAGAGACTGGACACACACAGAGAGAGAGACTGGACACACACAGAGAGACTGGACACACACAGAGAGACTGGACACACACAGAGAGACTGGACACAAACAGAGAGACTGGACACACAGAGAGAGAGACTGGACACACACAGAGAGACTGGACACACACAGAGAGACTGGACACACACAGAGAGACTGGACACACAGAGAGAGAGAGACTGGACACACACAGAGAGACTGGACACACACAGAGAGACTGGACACACACAGAGAGACTGGACACACACAGAGAGAGAGACTGGACACACACAGACAGACTGGACACACACAGAGAGACTGGACACACACAGAGAGACTGGACACACACAGAGAGAGAGACTGGACACACACAGAGAGACTGGACACACACAGAGGGAGAGACTGGACACACACAGAGAGACTGGACACACACAGAGAGAGAGACTGGACACACACAGAGAGACTGGACACACACAGAGAGACTGGACACACACAGAGAGACTGGACACACACATGGTTGATGATTTTAAAAGAATGTTGACAGTAATAATTGTTGCAGTGTTACCTGTCAGGAATATGACCATAACTCCAGCTGTCAGACAGCTCCTACAGCAGCTCCTACAGCATCTCCTACAGCAGCTCCTACAGCAGCTCCTACAGCAGCTCCTACAGCATCTCCTACAGCAGCTCCTACAGCATCTCCTACAGCAGCTCCTACAGCATCTCCTACAGCATCTCCTACAGCATCTCCTACAGCAGCTCCTACAGCAGCTCTTACAGACAGCAGCTCCTACAGCATCTCCTACAGCAGCTCCTACAGACAGCAGCTCCTACAGCAGCTCCAACAGCATCTCCTACAGCAGCTCCTACAGCAGCTCCTACAGCATCTCCTACAGCAGCTCCTACAGCAGCTCCTACAGCAGCTCCTACAGCATCTCCTACAGCAGCTCCTACAGCAGCTCCTACAGCAACTCCTACAGCATCTCCTACAGACAGCATCGCCTACAGCAGCTCCTACAGACAGCAGCTCCTTCAGCATCTCCTACAGACAGCATCTCCTACAGCATCTCCTACAGCAGCTCCTACAGCATCTCCTACAGCAGCTCCTACAGCAGCTCCTACAGCATCTCCTATAGACAGCATCTCCTACAGCAGCTCCTACAGCATCTCCTATAGACAGCATCTCCTACAGCAACTCCTACAGCATCTCCTACAGACAGCAGCTCCTACAGCAACTCCTACAGCATCTCCTATAGACAGCATCTCCTACAGCAGCTCCTACAGCAGCTCCTACAGCTAGACTTTGCACCCATTGACCACCCACCAGTCTTCTATCACTCACTACCCAGCCTTCTACCAACCACCCACTACCAACCAGTCTTCTACAAACCACCCACTACATACCAGCCTTCTACAAACCACCCACTACCAACCAGCCTTCTACAAACCACTCACTACCAACCAGCCTTCTACAAACCACCCACTACCAACCAGTGTTCTACAAACCACCCACTACCAACCAGCCTTCTACAAACCACCCACTACCAACCAGTCTTCTACAAACCACCCACTACCAACCAGCCTTCTACAAACCACCCACTACCAACCAGCCTTCTACAAACCACCCACTACCAACCAGCCTTCCACCACCCAGCCTGCTACCACCCACCACCCAGCCTGCTACCACCCACTACCCAGCCTGCTACCACCCACTACCCAGCCTACTACCACCCACTACCCAGCCTACTACCACCCACAACCCAGCCTACTACCACCCACTACCCAGCCTACTACCACCCACTACCCAGCCTACTACCACCCAGCACCCAGCCTGCTACCACCCACCACCCAGCCTGCTACCACCCAGCACCCACTACCCAGCCTTCTACCACCCACTACCCAGCCTTCTACCACCCACTACCCAGCCTGCTACCATCCACTACCCAGCCTACTACCACCCACCACCCAGCATTCTACCACCCACTACCCAGCCTGCTACCACCTACTACCCAGCCTACTACCACCCACTACCCAGCCTACTCCCACCCACCACCCAGCCTTCTACCACCCACTACCCAGCCTACTACCACCCACCACCCAGCCTTCTACCACCCACTACCCAGCCTACTACCCAGCCTACTACCCAGCCTACTACCACCCACCACCCAGCTTTCTACCACCCACTACCTACTACCACCCACCACCCAGCTTACTACCACCCACCACCCACTACCCAGCCTGCTACCACCCACTACCCAGCCTACTACCACCCACCACCCACTACCCAGCCTGCTACCACCCACCACCCAGCATCCAGCCTTCTACCACCCACTACCCAGCCTGCTACCACCCACCACTCACTACCCAGCCTACTACCACCCACTACCCAGCCTACTACCACCCACCACCCACTACCCAGCCTGCTACCACCCACCACCCAGCATCCAGCCTTCTACCACCCACTACCCAGCCTACTACCCAGCCTACTACCACCCACCACCCAGCCTTCTACCACCCACTACCTACTACCACCCACCACCCAGCTTACTACCACCCACCACCCACTACCCAGCCTGCTACCACCCACCACCCAGCACCCAGCCTACTACCACCCACCACTCAGAACCCAGCCAAATACCACCCACTACCCAGCCTGCTACCACCCACTACCCAGCCTGCTGTCGGATCAATGCTATCAGATCAATGCTATCAGATCAATGCTATCAGATCAACACTATCAGATCAATGCTATCAGATCAATGCTATCAGATCAACACTATCAGATCAATGCTATCAGATCAATGCTATCGGATCAATGCTATCGGATCAATGCTATCAGATCAACACTATCAGATCAACGCTATCAGATCAATGCTATCAGATCAATGCTATCAGATCAACACTATCAGATCAATGCTATCAGATCAATGCTATCAGATCAACGCTATCAGATCAATGCTATCAGATCAACACTATCAGATCAATGCTATCAGATCAATGCTATCAGATCAATGCTATCAGATCAACACTATCAGATCAACGCTATCAGATCAATGCTATCAGATCAACACTATCAGATCAATGCTATCAGATCAACACTATCAGATCAACACTATCAGATCAACAGTATTTCTAGGTTGTATTTAGGTTGCACTTTTCCAGGTGCTCAACAAGCTTTACATTGTTTTGGATGAAACCAGCCACATGGGTGATACCAAAGCCATTTAGTGCCTGTAGAAGGAGGGAGGGAGGCTGGAAGTCCAACTGCCTGTAGAAGGAGGGAGGGAGGCTGGAAGTCCAACTGCCTGTAGAAGGAGGGAGGGAGGCTGGAAGTCCAACTACCTGTAGAAGGAGGGAGGGAGGCTGGAAGTCCAACTACCTGTAGAAGGAGGGAGGGAGGGAGGGAGGCTGGAAGTCCAACTTCCTGTAGTAGGGGGGAGGGAGGGAGGCTGGAAGTCCAACTGCCTGTAGTAGGAGGGAGGGAGGGAGGCTGGAAGTCCAACTGCCTGTAGTAGGAGGGAGGGAGAGAGGCTGGAAGTCCAACTTCCTGTAGTAGGAGGGAGGGAGGCTGGAAGTCCAACTTCCTGTAGAAGGAGGGAGGGAGGCTGGAAGTCCAACTGCCTGTAGTAGGAGGGAGGGAGGGAGGCTGGAAGTCCAACTGCCTGTAGTAGGAGGGAGGGAGAGAGGCTGGAAGTCCAACTTCCTGTAGTAGGAGGGAGGGAGGCTGGAAGTCCAACTTCCTGTAGAAGGAGGGAGGGAGGCTGGAAGTCCAACTGCCTGTAGAAGGAGGGAGGGAGGCTGGAAGTCCAACTGCCTGTAGAAGGAGGGAGGGAGGCTGGAAGTCCAACTACCTGTAGAAGGAGGGAGGGAGGCTGGAAGTCCAACTGCCTGTAGTAGGAGGGAGGGAGGGAGGCTGGAAGTCCAACTTCCTGTAGTAGGAGGGAGGGAGGCTGGAAGTCCAACTTCCTGTAGAAGGAGGGAGGGAGGCTGGAAGTCCAACTGCCTGTAGTAGGAGGGAGGGAGGGAGGCTGGAAGTCCAACTGCCTGTAGTAGGAGGGAGGGAGAGAGGCTGGAAGTCCAACTTCCTGTAGTAGGAGGGAGGGAGGCTGGAAGTCCAACTTCCTGTAGAAGGAGGGAGGGAGGCTGGAAGTCCAACTGCCTGTAGTAGGAGGGAGGGAGAGAGGCTGGAAGTCCAACTTCCTGTAGTAGGAGGGAGGGAGGCTGGAAGTCCAACTTCCTGTAGAAGGAGGGAGGGAGGCTGGAAGTCCAACTGCCTGTAGAAGGAGGGAGGGAGGCTGGAAGTCCAACTACCTGTAGAAGGAGGGAGGGAGGCTGGAAGTCCAACTGCCTGTAGAAGGAGGGAGGGAGGCTGGAAGTCCAACTGCCTGTAGTAGGAGGGAGGGAGGGAGGCTGGAAGTCTAACTGCCTGTAGAAGGACGGAGGGAGGGAGGCTGGAAGTCCAACTGCCTGTAGAAGGAGGGAGGGAGGCTGGAAGTCTAACTGCCTGTAGAAGGACGGAGGGAGGGAGGCTGGAAGTCCAACAGCCTGTAGAAGGAGGGAGGGAGGCTGGAAGTCTAACTGCCTGTAGAAGGACGGAGGGAGGGAGGCTGGAAGTCCAACTGCCTGTCTTTGTCTACCTGCAGGTGCAGTAGGAGGGAGGGAGGCTGACTGGAAGTCTAACTGTCCCATCGGGGGTTTTCCCAACCAGTTAGTCCGCTCTATATCCAGCGACAGTATTATAACAGATGAAATATGTTCCATTGTGATTACAATGACTAAATACTCTTATTCAGAGAGACTTACAGGAGAAATTAAGGTTAAGTTCCCTTGGGCACAATGACAGATGTTTCCCCCCTTGTCGGCTCAGGGATTCTAACTAGCGATGGTTTGGTTACTGGCCCAACACTTTAACCGCTAGGTTAACCTGCCGCACCATTACTGAACAGAAAAACAGAGAACTATAAAAGTATATTTCCTCTAGAAAATGTGTGTGTTTGCTAGCTTGTTTTAAATTATTTATGGTTGTGAAATAACTTGAAGTAGTGGTATTGACTGGTTATAGTTATAGTAGTGGTAGTGACTGGTTATAGTAGTGGTAGTGACTGGTTATAGTAGTGGTGGTGACTGGTTATAGTAGTGGTAGTGACTGGTTATAGTAGTGGTAGTGACTGGTTATAGTAGTGGTAGTGACTGGTTACAGTAGTGGTAGTAGTGGTAGTGACTGGTTATAGTAGTGGTGGTGTCTGGTTATAGTAGTGGTGGTGACTGGTTATAGTAGTAGTGGTGGTGACTGGTTATAGTTATAGTAGTGGTGGTGACTGGTTATAGTTATAGTAGTGGTGGTGACTGGTTATAGTTATAGTAGTGGTAGTGACTGGTTATAGTTATAGTAGTGGTAGTGACTGGTTATAGTAGTGGTAGTGTCTGGTTATAGTAGTGGTAGTGACTGGTTATAGTAGTGGTAGTGACTGGTTATAGTAGTGGTAGTGACTGGTTATAGTAGTGGTAGTGGTGGTAGTGACTGGTTATAGTAATGGTAGTGTCTGGTTATAGTAGTGGTAGTGACTGGTTATAGTAGTGGTAGTGACTGGTTATAGTAGTGGTAGTGACTGGTAATAGTAGTGGTAGTGACTGGTTATAGTAGTGGTAGTGACTGGTTATAGTAGTGGTAGTGACTGGTTATAGTAGTGGTAGTGACTGGTTATAGTTATAGTAGTGGTAGTGACTGGTTATAGTAGTGGTAGTGACTGGTTATAGTAGTGGTGGTGACTGGTTATAGTAGTGGTAGTGACTGGTTATAGTAGTGGTGGTGACTGGTTATAGTTATAGTAGTGGTAGTGACTGGTTATAGTAGTGGTAGTGACTGGTTATAGTAGTGGTGGTGACTGGTTATAGTTATAGTAGTGGTAGTGACTGGTTATAGTAGTGGTAGTGACTGGTTATAGTTATAGTAGTGGTAGTGACTGGTTATAGTAGTGGTAGTGACTGGTTATAGTAGTGGTGGTGACTGGTTATAGTTATAGTAGTGGTAGTGACTGGTTATAGTTATAGTAGTGGTAGTGACTGGTTATAGTAGTGGTAGTGACTGGTTATAGTAGTGGTGGTGACTGGTTATAGTAGTGGTAGTGACTGGTTATAGTTATAGTAGTGGTGGTGACTGGTTATAGTTATAGTAGTGGTAGTGACTGGTTAAAGTTATAGTAGTGGTAGTGACTGGTTATAGTTATAGTAGTGGTAGTGACTGGTTATAGTAGTGGTAGTGACTGGTTATAGTAGTGGTAGTGACTGGTTATAGTAGTGGTAGTGACTGGTTATAGTAGTGGTGGTAGTGACTGGTTATAGTAGTGGTGGTAGTGACTGGTTATAGTAGTGGTAGTGACTGGTTATAGTAGTGGTAGTGACTGGTTATAGTAGTGGTAGTGTCTGGTTATAGTAGTAGTAGTGACTGGTTATAGTAGTGGTAGTGACTGGTTATAGTAGTGGTAGTGACTGGTTATAGTAGTGGTAGTGTCTGGTTATAGTAGTGGTATTGACTGGTTATAGTAGTAGTGGTAGTGACTGGTTATAGTAGTGGTAGTGACTGGTTATAGTAGTGGTTGTGACTAGTTATAGTAGTGGTGGTGACTGGTTATAGTTATAGTAGTGGTAGTGACTGGTTATAGTAGTGGTAGTGACTGGTTATAGTAGTGGTAGTGACTGGTTATAGTAGTGGTAGTGACTGGTTATAGTAGTGGTAGTGACTGGTTATAGTTATAGTAGTGGTAGTGACTGGTTATAGTAGTGGTAGTGACTGGTTATAGTAGTGGTAGTGACTGGTTATAGTTATAGTAGTGGTAGTGTCTGGTTATAGTAGTGGTGGTGATTGGTTATAGTTATAGTAGCGGTAGTGTCTGGTTATAGTAGTGGTGGTGACTGGTTATAGTAGTGGTGGTGACTGGTTATAGTAGTGGTAGTGACTGGTTATAGTAGTGGTAGTGACTGGTTATAGTAGTGGTAGTGACTGGTTATAGTAGTGGTAGTGACTGGTTATAGTAGTGGTATTGACTGGTTATAGTTATAGTAGCGGTAGTGTCTGGTTATAGTAGTGGTGGTGACTGGTTATAGTAGTGGTGGTGACTGGTTATAGTAGTGGTAGTGACTGGTTATAGTAGTGGTAGTGACTGGTTATAGTAGTGGTAGTGACTGGTTATAGTAGTGGTAGTGACTGGTTATAGTTATAGTAGTGGTAGTGACTGGTTATAGTAGTAGTGGTGATGACTGGTTATAGTTATAGTAGTGGTAGTGACTGGTTATAGTAGTGGTAGTGACTGGTTATAGTAGTGGTAGTGACTGGTTATAGTAGTGGTAGTGACTGGTTATAGTAGTGGTAGTGACTGGTTATAGTAGTGGTAGTGACTGGTTATAGTTATAGTAGTGGTAGTGACTGGTTATAGTAGTGGTGGTGACTGGTTATAGTAGTGGTGGTGACTGGTTATAGTTATAGTAGTGGTAGTGACTGGTTATAGTATTGGTAGTGACTGGTTATAGTTATAGTAGTGGTAGTGACTGGTTATAGTAGTGGTAGTGACTGGTTATAGTAGTGGTGGTGACTGGTTATAGTTATAGTAGTGGTAGTGACTGGTTATAGTAGTGGTGGTGACTGGTTATAGTAGTGGTAGTGACTGGTTATAGTAGTGGTAGTGACTGGTTATAGTTATAGTAGTGGTAGTGACTGGTTATAGTATTGGTAGTGACTGGTTATAGTAGTGGTAGTGACTGGTTATAGTATTGGTAGTGACTAGTTATAGTAGTGGTAGTGACTGGTTATAGTAGTGGTAGTGACTGGTTATAGTAGTGGTAGTGACTGGTTATAGTAGTGGTAGTGACTGGTTATAGTAGTGGTGGTGACTGGTTATAGTAGTGGTGGTGACTGGTTATAGTTATAGTAGTGGTAGTGACTGGTTATAGTAGTGGTAGTGACTGGTTATAGTTATAGTAGTGGTAGTGACTGGTTATAGTTATAGTAGTGGTAGTGTCTGGTTATAGTAGTGGTAGTGACTGGTTATAGTAGTGGTGGTGACTGGTTATAGTTATAGTAGTGGTAGTGACTGGTTATAGTAGTGGTGGTGACTGGTTATAGTAGTGGTGGTGACTGGTTATAGTAGTGGTAGTGACTGGTTATAGTAGTGGTAGTGACTGGTTATAGTAGTGGTAGTGACTGGTTATAGTAGTGGTAGTGACTGGTTATAGTTATAGTAGTGGTAGTGTCTGGTTATAGTAGTGGTAGTGACTGGTTATAGTAGTGGTAGTGACTGGTTATAGTTATAGTAGTGGTAGTGTCTACAGTAGTAGTGGTAGTGACTGGTTATAGTTATAGTAGTGGTAGTGTCTGGTTATAGTAGTGGTGGTAGTGACTGGTTATAGTTATAGTAGTGGTAGTGTCTGGTTATAGTAGTGGTGGTAGTGACTGGTTATAGTAGTGGTAGTGACTGGTTATAGTAGTGGTAGTGACTGGTTATAGTAGTGGTAGTGACTGGTTATAGTAGTGGTAGTGACTGGTTATAGTAGTGGTAGTGACTGGTTATAGTAGTGATGGTGACTGGTTATAGTAGTGGTGGTGACTGGTTATAGTTATAGTAGTGGTGGTGACTGGTTATAGTTATAGTAGTGGTTGTGACTGGTTATAGTAGTGGTGGTGACTGGTTATAGTAGTGGTAGTGACTGGTTATAGTAGTGGTAGTGACTGGTTATAGTTATAGTAGTGGTTGTGACTGGTTATAGTAGTGGTGGTAGTGACTGGTTATAGTAGTGGTTGTGACAGGTTATAGTAGTGAAATGTATGCACATTTAAATAGTTTAATTTATAAAGTTATGTTAAAGTTGTTTTAATGTTTTTAGCTGAAATAGTTAAAGAGCAATAGCATTTAAACATGTCTACCACTGTCACATCCTGATCAATATAAGTTGTTATTTTCTATGGTAGAGTGGTCAGGGCGTGACAGGGGGTGTTTTTTGTATGTTTGTTCTATGTTCTCTATTTCTATGCTTGAGTTCTAGTTATCTATTTCTATGTTGAGGTTTATTGGTTTGACCTTCAATTGGAGGCAGCTGTTCCTCGTTGCCTCTAATTGGAGGTCATATTTAGTAGGGGTTTTTCTCTTCCTGGGTTTTTGTGGGTAGTTGTTTTCCTGTTTAGTGTGTGTTCACCTGATGGAACTGTTGTCGGTCGTTGTTTTGTTCTAAGTGTCGTCATAATAAAAATGAATATGAGCACTTTACACGTCGCGCCTTGGTCCTCTTTGTATGACCCGCGTTACAACCACTGAGATCTCACGGGTTGCAATTGAATCCATGATGTCTTATGCAAATTGATGCACGTTAAATTGTTTCTAGTTTATAAAGCTTGGGATAACGTGAATGTTTTAAAGTTGGTGTTGTAGCTTAATAATTGGCCAAAGGAGCAGGACCGTTTTCAATAGCTACCGCTGTATTCCTATGGTTTCCATTGAAATACGTGTTCATTTATGTACATTTCAATTGTTATAGTATCAAAAGTATCAATAAGCTGTATGCAATGGAAGTTGAGTCAGTCTGCATTGGAGTTGGAGTTGGGAACCAAAATGGTTCAAGGGGAATAGCTTCTTCATTTTTATCACTTTTATGCTTATAGTTTGAAAAGTAGAAATAGTATCAAAACTCTGTCTGCAATTAAATCGACATGGATCAGTCTGCACATTTCAACATTGATTTGGTGTTAATAGCTTAAACATTTCAAGAGTCGTTTTTAATTTGACTATTCAAGTCTATTGCACTTTTATTGCAATTGGGAGCTCATTTAAATATCATTGTTGTCATGTCCTGACCATAGAAAGATGTTATTTTCTATGGTAGAGTAGGTCAGGGCGTGACTGTTTTTTTTTTCTTCTGTTTTCTATTTCTATGTTCAGGTTTTAGTTTTGTATTTCTATGTTGGGGTTTTGTTTGGGATGATCTCCAATTAGAGGCAGCTGGTCCTCGTTGTCTCTAATTGGAGATCATACTTAAGTAGGGTTTGTTTTTTTTCCCCCACTTGGGTTTGTGGAAGATTATCTTTGAGTTAGTGTATGTTTTCACCGCTGCGTTACGGTTTCTTGTTTTGTTCTTTTGTTTATGTATCGCATAGTTTCACAGTGTAAATAAAATGTGGAACTACGCACGCTGCATTTTGGTCCGCTTCTCCTTACGACAGACGGGAAGAACAATAATGAATACATAATTCATCTAGAGTAGTGGTGCCTTCAGAAAGCACTAATGAGCCCGAAGGTTAGTGACACTCAATAACATATTTTGTTTAATTTGGTTGTGTGTTTCTTTAGTGTGAGTTCTGTAACTGTGTGTGAACTATAAGCAAATAACAATTTGATGACTAATGGTGGTGATAACGTCACACTCCATGATAGTCGGTGTGTCTGTGTGTGTGTGTGTGTGTGTGTGTGTGTGTGTGTGTGTGTGTGTGTGTGTGTGTGTGTGTGTGTGTGTGTGTGTGTGGTTAGGGTTGGCGTGAGAGGATTCAAACAGAGGCTCTATAGACAATGAGCATTTTAAAAGCTACATTCCTACATATTCAAGGTGATCATGCCGTGCAGGAGATCTTTGTGGGCTATACTCGGCCTTGTCTCAGGATGGTAAGTTGGTGGTTGAAGATATTCCTACATATTCATGGTGATCACACACACAATAAATGCTGCAGCCGTCAGTTAAAGAGTGGATTGACTGGTCCATCATAACTCACTGTGGATTGACTGGTCCATAACTCACTGTGGATTGACTGGTCCATAACACACTGTGGATTGACTGGTCCATAACTCACTGTGGATTGACTGGTCCATAACTCACTGTGGATTGACTGGTCCATAACTCACTGTGGATTGACTGGTCCATAACACACTGTGGATTGACTGGTCCAAAACTCACTGTGGATTGACTGGTCCATAACTCACTGTGGATTGACTGGTCCATAACTCACTGTGGATTGACTGGTCCAAAACTCACTGTGGATTGACTGGTCTATAACTCACTGTGGATTGACTGGTCCATAACTCACTGTGGATTGACTGGTCCATAACTCACTGTGGCTTGACTGGTCCATAACTCACTGTGGATTGACTGGTCCATAACTCACTGTGGATTGACTGGTCCATAACTCACTGTGGATTGACTGGTCCATAACTCACTGTGGATTGACTGGTCCATAACTCACTGTGGATTGACTGGTCCATAACTCACTGTGGATTGACTAGTCCATAACTCACTGTGGATTGACTGGTCCATAACTCACTGTGGATTGACTGGTCTATAACTCACTGTGGATTGACTGGTCCATAACTCACTGTGGATTGACTGGTCCATAACTCACTGTGGATTGACTGGTCCAAAACTCACTGTGGATTGACTGGTCCATAACTCACTGTGGATTGGCTGGTCCATAACTCACTGTGGATTGACTGGTCCATAACTCACTGTGGATTGACTGGTCCATAACTCACTGTGGATTGACTGGTCCATAACACACTGTGGATTGACTGGTCCATAACTCACTGTGGATTGACTGGTCCATAACTCACTGTGGATTGACCGGTCCATAACTCACTGTGGATTGACTGGTCTATAACTCACTGTGGCTTGACCGGTCCGTAACTCACTGTGGATTGACTGGTCCATAACTCACTGTGGATTGACTGGTCTATAACTCACTGTGGCTTGACTGGTCCGTAACTCACTGTGGATTGAACCACTGTCTCTGTGTGATGTTATCACTACTCATAGCTGATATAACAGACAGGCTGACCCCATAGCTGGTATACCAGACAGACTGACCCCATAGCTGATGTAACAGACAGGCTGACCCCATAGCTGGTATACCAGACAGACTGACCCCATAGCTGGTATACCAGACAGACTGACCCCATAGCTGATGTAACAGACAGACTGACCCCATAGCTGGTATACCAGACAGACTGACCCCATAGCTGATGTAACAGACAGACTGACCCCATAGCTGATATACACTATATATACAAAAGTATGTGGACAGCCCTTCAAATTAGTGGATTTGGATATTTTAGCCACACCCTTTGCTGACAGGTGTATAAAATCGAGCACACAGCCATGCAATCTCCATAGACAAACATTGGCAGTAGAATGGCCTTACTGAAGAGATCAGTGACTTTCAACGTGGCACCATCACAGGATGCCACCTTTCCAACAAGTCAGTTCATCACATTTCTGCCCTGCTAGAGCTGCCCCGGGTCAACTGTAAGAACTGTTATTGTGAAGTGGAAGTGTCTAGGAGCAACAACGGTTCAGCCGCGAAGTGGTAGGCCACACAAGCTCACAGAATGGGACCGCCGAGTGCTGAAGCGCGTAGCGTGTAAAAATCATCTGTCCTCGGTTGCAACACTCACTACCGAGTTCCAAACTGCCTCTAGAAGCAACGTCAGCACAATAACTGTTTGTCAGGAGCTTCATGAAATGGGTTTCCATGGCCGAGCAGCCGCACACAAGCCTAAGATCACCATGCACAATGTCAAGCGTCGACTGGAGTGGTGTAAAGCTCGCTGCCATTGGACTCTGGAGCAGTGGAAATGGGTTCTCTGGATTGATGAATCACGCTTCACCATCTGTCAGTCCGACGGACGAATCTGGGTTTGGTGGATGCCAGGAGAACGCTACCTGCCCCAATGAATAGCGCCAACTGTAAAGTTTGGTGGAGGAGGAATAATGGTCTGGGGCTGTTTTTCATGGTTCAGGCCCCTTAGTTCCAGTGAAGGGAAATCTTAATGCTACAGCATTCAATGACATTCTAGATGATTCTGTGTTTTCAAATTTGTGGCAACAGTCTGGGGAAGGCCCTTTCCTGTTTCAGCATGACAATGCCCCCGTGCACAAATCGAGGTTCATACAGAAATGGTTTGTCAAGTTCTGTGTGTAATATTGCAGTAATGTTCCAACATCTAGTGGAAAGCCTTCCCAGAAGAGTGGGGGCTGTTATAGCAGCAAAGGGGGGGACCAACTCCATATTAATGACTTCCCAGAAGAGTGGAGGCTGTTATAGCAGCAAAGGGGGGACCAACTCCATATTAATGACTTCCCAGAAGAGTGGAGGCTGTTATAGCAGCAAAGGGGGGACCAACTCCATATTAATGCCTTCCCAGAAGAGTGGAGGCTGTTAGAGCAGCAAAGGGGGGGACCAACTCCATATTAATGACTTCCCAGAAGAGTGGAGGCTGTTATAGCAGCAAAGGGGGACCAACTCCATATTAATGCCTTCCCAGAAGAGTGGAGGCTGTTATAGCAGCAAAGGGGGACCAACTCCATATTAATGACTTCCCAGAAGAGTGGAGGCTGTTATAGCAGCAAAGGGGAACCAACTCCATATTAATGACTTCCCTGAAGAGTGGAGGCTGTTATAGCAGCAAAGGGGGGACCAACTCCATATGAATGACTTCCCAGAAGAGTGGAGGCTGTTATAGCAGCAAAGGGGGGACCAACTCCATATTAATGCCTTCCCAGAAGAGTGGAGTCTGTTACAGCAGCAAAGGGGGGACCAACTCCATATTAATGACTTCCCAGAAGAGTGGAGGCTGTTATAGCAGCAAAGGGGGGGACCAACTCCATATTAATGCCTTCCCAGAAGAGTGGAGGCTGTTAGAGCAGCAAAGGGGGGGACCAACTCCATATTAAAGCCTTCCCAGAAGAGTGGAGGCTGTTATAGCAGCAAAGGGGGGACCAACTCCATATTAATGCCTTCCCAGAAGAGTGGAGGCTGTTAGAGCAGCAAAGGGGGGACCAACTCCATATTAAAGCCTTCCCAGAAGAGTGGAGGCTGTTATAGCAGCAAAGGGGGGACCAACTCCATATTAATGACTTCCCAGAAGAGTGGAGGCTGTTATAGCAACAAAGGGGGGGACCAACTCCATATTAATGACTTCCCAGAAGAGTGGAGGCTGTTATAGCAGCAAAGGGGGGACCAACTCCATATTAATGACTTCCCAGAAGAGTGGAGGCTGTTATAGCAGCAAAGGGGGGACCAACTCCATATTAATGACTTCCCAGAAGAGTGGAGGCTGTTATAGCAGCAAAGGGGGGGACCAACTCCATATCAATGACTTCCCAGAAGAGTGGAGGCTGTTATAGCAGCAAAGGGGGGGACCAACTCCATATTAATGACTTCCCAGAAGATTGGAGGCTGTTATAGCAGCAAAGGGGGGACCAACTCCATATTAATGACTTCCCTGTAAAGTGGAGGCTGTTATAGCAGCAAAGGGGGACCAACTCCATATTAATGACTTCCCAGAAGAGTGGAGGCTGTTATAGCAGCAAAGGGGGGGACCAACTCCATATTAATGACTTCTCAGAAGAGTGGAGGCTGTTATAGCAGCAAAGGGGGGACCAACTCCATATTAATTACTTCCCTGAAGAGTGGAGGCTGTTATAGCAGCAAAGGGGGGACCAACTCCATATTAATGACTTCCCTGTAAAGTGGAGGCTGTTATAGCAGCAAAGGGGGGACCAACTCCATATTAAAGCCCATGATTTTGGAATGAGATGTTCAACCAGAAGGTTGACCAACATGCTGTTTGTCATGTAGTGTATCTGGCTCTTGTCCAACTCATGTAATTTCCATGTTGTAAGCGTCTATACAGTGAATTATAAGGATTAAATGTCATTGAATGTTATCTCCACCATTCTCCTACTTCCCTGCCCATCCCCTGACTATTACCCCCCTCCCCTCCTCCCCCCTCCTCCCCCATCCCCTCCTCCCCTCCTCCCCCCTCCTCCCCCCTCCCCTCCTCCCCATCCCCTCCTCCCCTCCTCCCCTGACTATCACCCCCTCCTCCCCTCCTCCCCCCTCCTCCCCCATCCCCTCCTCCCCTCCTCCCCTGACTATCACCCCCTCCTCCTCTCCTCCCCCATCCCCTCCTCCCCTCCTCCCTGACTATCACCCCCTCCTCCTCTCCTCCCCTCCCCTCCTCCCCTCCTCCCCTCCTCCCCTCCCCTCCACCCCTGACTATCACCCCCTCCCCCCTCTTCTCCCCCCTACCCTCTCCCTTCCCCCCTCCCCTCTCCCGTCCCCTCCCCCTCCCCACCTCCCCTCCCCTCCTCTCCTCCTCCCCTCCACCCCTGACTATCACCCCTCCCCCCTCTTCTCCCCCTACCCTGTCCCCTCCCCCTTCCCCTCCCCACCTCCCCCCCTACCCCCCTACCCTCTCCCTCCCCTCCTCCCCCCCTCCCCTCCCCTCCTCCGCTCCTCCCCTCCTCCCCTGTTATCTCCTTTCTGCTGATCTAATATAATTTACAGCCTCTCTATATTCATCCTCAGGTTTATGTGTCACACTGATAAAAAACGTGTGTTTTACCACTGTTTATTCATCCCAGTGTGTGTGTGTGTGTGTGTGTGTGTGTGTGTGTGTGTGTGTGTGTGTGTGTGTGTGTGTGTGTGTGTTTTATAACAGTTTATTGACCAGACACTGGGACAGAGTAGAGGGATTGGGTCCTGTGGGAATTACAGCTCCTATCTCCGTTATCCCAGATGACACACACAATGTATATGTTATATATCAAGGCATATCTCCATGGTTCCCAGAGCTGTTTAAGGAGCTTCACACGATCCAGGTCATAACTGTCTATTCAGGGACACACACATCTGATGGTAGTGAGAACGTCTGATGGTAGTGAGAACATCTAATGGTAGTGAGAACATCTAATGGTAGTGAGAACGATATAATGACAAACCATTTCTATATGGACCTCGCTTTGTGCACGGAGGCATTGTCATGCGGAAACAGGAAAGGGCCTTCCCCAAACTGTTGCCACAAACTTGAAAACACAGAATCATCTAGAATGTCATTGTATGCTGTAGCGTTAAGATTTCCCTTCACTGGAACTAAGGGGCCTGAACCATGAAAAACAGCCCCAGACCATTATTCCTACGCCACCAAACTTTACAGTTGGCACTATGCATTGGGGCAGGTAGCATTCTCCTGGCATCCGCCAAACCCAGATTTGTCCATTGGACTGCCAGATGATGAAGCGTGATTCATCACTCCAGAGAACACGTTTCCACTGCTCCAGAGTCCAATGTCAGAGATTGCATGGCTGTGTACTCGATTTTATACACCTGTCAGCAACGGATGTGGCTGAAAAAAAAGCAGAATCCACTAGAAAGTGAATTTCTTTCAAAATACATGTCTCGGTGAGCAGGGTTTTATCGAGTGATCATAGGACTCTATTTGTAAACTGGGACCTGAATCAAAACCTTTGTCACCTTACCCATCATTCATACCTGGTCTACACCTCAACCAGAGGACAGGACAGCCCATATCAACCACTGATGGAGAAAGCCATTGCCTGTGACAGGTTTTGTTGCTATTTGTCTACTGCTCCGTCTGTAAGTTGTAAGGAACAGAGACTTATAAACACAAAGAGTGAGGTTGGGAAGTAGTGGGGAACAGTCTTCCTCTTTGCAATTCTCCAGAAAAGTGTAGCGTCATTGTGTGTGTGTGTGTGTGTGTGTCGTCATTATGTGTGTGTGTTTGTGCTTGTGTGTGTGTGAGTGTATGTGTGTGTGTGTGTGTGTAGCATCATTGTGTGTATGTGAAGCCTGGACACACGTCTCCAAGTGAAGCTATGTGGTCAGAATAGTAACTATTAACTACTAATCAAATCAAATGTATTCATAACGCCCTTCTTACATCAGCTGATGTCACAAAGTGCTGTACAGAAACCCAGCCTAAAACCCCCAAACAGCAAGCAATGCAGGTGTAGAAGCACGGTGGCTAGGAAAAACTCCCCTAGAAAGGCCAGAACCTAGGAAGAAACCTAGAGAGGAACCAGGCTATGAGGGGTGGCCAGTCCTCTTCTGGCTGTGCCGGGTGGAGATTATAACAGAACATGGCCAAGATGTTCAAATGTTCATAGATGACCAGCATGGTCAGATAATAATAATCACAGTAGTTGTCGAGGGTGCAACAGGTCAGCACCTCAGGAGTAAATGTCAGTTGGCTTTTCATAGCTGATCATTGAGAGTATCTCTACTGCTCCTGCTGTCTCTAGAGAGTTGAAAACAGCAGGTCTGGGACAGGTAGCACATCTGGTGAACAGGTCAGGGTTCAATAGCCGCAGGTAGAACAGTTGAAACTGGAGCAGCAGCACGACCAGGTGGACTGGGGACAGCAAGGAGTCATCAGGCCAGGTAGCCCTGAGGCATGGTCCTAGGGCTCAGGTCCTACGAGAGAGAGAAAGAAAGAAAGAGAGAAAGAGAGCCAATTAGAGAGAGCATACTTAAATTCACACAGGACACCAGATAAGACAGGAGAAATACTCCAGATATAACAGACTGACCCTAGCCCCCCAACACAAACTACTGCAGCATAAATACTGGAGGCTGAGACAAGAGGGGTCGGGAGACACTGTGGCCCCGTCCGACTATACCCCCGGACAGGGCCAAACAGGCAGGACAACCCCACCCACTTTGCCAAAGCACAGCCCCCACACCACTAGAGGGATATCTTCAACCATCAACTTACCATCCTGAGACAAGGCAGACTATAGCCCACAAAGGTCTCCGCACGACACGAACCCAAGGGGGGGCACCAACTAAATACTAACACTAACTATGTGGTCAGAATGTATAGAATCTACATAACTGTGTGTTGCAAAGTGAAGTAGCAGAGGAATGATGTCATAACGTAGTAGCAGAGGAATGATGTCATAACGTAGTAGCAGAGGAATGATGTCATAACGTAGTAGCAGAGGGACGATGTCATAACATAGTAGCAGAGGGATGATGTCATAACGTAGTAGCAGAGGAATGATGTCATAACGGTCAGCCTCAGATAACAACGTCGATCTATACGCTGACTCGGTGAGTGAGTTAATAAAGAAGTGCGTATTATTGAAACCTACCCTAACCAGAAACCGTGGATAGATGGCGGAATTCACGTAAAACTGAAAGCACGAACCACCACATTTAACCATGGACAGAGGTCTGGGAATATGGCTGAATATAAACAGTGTAGTTATTCACTCCACAAGGTAATCAAACAAGCGAAATGCTGGTACAGGAACAAAGTGGAGTCGCAATTCAACGGCTCAGGCACGAGACGTATGTGGCAGGGTCTACAGGAAATCACGGACTACAAAAAGAAAACCAGCCCGTCACGGACACTGACGTCACGCTTCCAGACAAACTAAACACCTTCTTTGCCCGCTTTGAGGATAATACAGTGCCACAGGACTGCGCGCACCGCCCACATCCGCTCTCTCCTTCTCCGTGGCCGACGTGAGTAAAGCATTTAAACGTGTTAACCCTCGCAAGGCTGCCGGCCCAGACGACATTCCTAGCCGCGTCCTCAGAGCATGCGCAAACCAGTTGGCTGGTGTGTTTATGGACATATTCAATCGCTCCTATCCCAGTCTGCTCCTTTCCCAAGAAGGGAAAGATAACTGAACTAAATGACTATCGCCCCGTAGCACTCACTTCTGTCATCATGAAGTGCTTTGAGAGACTAGTCAAGGATCATATCACCTCTAACTTACCTGACACAGGGAGGAGGTGAGGGCTCTGGGAGTGTGGTGTCAGGAAAACAACCTCTCACTCAACGTCGACAAAATAAAGGAGATCATCGTGGACTTCAGGAAACAGCAGAGGAAGCAGCCCCCTTTTCCACATCGATGGGACAGTAGAGGAGAAGGTGGAAAGTTTTAAGTTCCTCGGCGTATACATCACAGACAAACTGAAATGGTCCACCCACACAGACAGTGTGGTGAAGAATGCGCAACAGCGCCTCTTCAACCTCAGGAGGCTGAAGAAATTTGGCTTGTCACCCAAAACCCTGACATACTTGAACAGATGCACAATCGAGAGCATCCTGTCGGGCTGTATCACCGCCTGGTACGGCAACTGCTCCACCCATAACTGGAAGGCTCTCCAGAGGGTAGTGAGGTCTGCACAACGCATCACCGGGGGCAAACTACCTGCCCTCCAGGACACCTACACCACCCGATGTCACAGGAAGGCCAAAAAGATCATCAAGGACAACAACCACCCGAGCCACTTCCTGTTCACCCCACTATCATCCAGAAGGCGAGGACAGTACAGGTGCATCAAAGCTGGGACCGAGAGACTGAAAAACAGCTTCTATCTCCAGACCATCAGACTGATAAACAGCTTCTATCTCCAGGCCATCAGACTGGTAAACAGCTTCTATCTCCAGACCATCAGACTGTTAAACAGCTTCTATCTCCAGACCATCAGACTGATAAACAGCTTCTATCTCCAGGCCATCAGACTGGTAAACAGCCATCACTAACTCAGAGAGGCTGCTGCCTACGCTGAGACCCAATCACTGGCCACTTTAATAAATGGATCACTAGTCACTGAAATATAATGCCACTTTAATAATGTTTACATATCTTACATTACTCATATCATATGTATATACTGTATTTTATACCATCTACTGCATCTTGCCTATGCCGCTCGGCCATCGCTCATCCATATACTTATATGTACATATTCTCATTCACCCCTTTAGATTTGTGTGTATTAGGTAGATGATGGGAAATTGTTAGATTACCTGTTAGATATTACTTCACTGTCGGAACTAAAAGCACAAGCATTTCACTACACTTGCATTAATAACATCTGCTAACCATGTGTATGTGACCAATACAATTTGATTTGATTTAGCCACCCAAAAGGCAAAAGACCTCCTGCAGAGAAGGGGGCTAAGAATAAAAATAAAAAATAAATAAAATGTAGGACAAAACACACATCATTGAAATTTTCCGTATTGTCTGACCTTCATGTCTTAAAGTAATGATGGACCGTCATTTCGCTTTGCTTATTTGAGCTGTTCTTGCCATAATATGGACTTGGTCTTTTACCAAATAGGGCTATCTTCTGTATACCACCTCTACCTGGTCACAACACAACTGATTGGCTCAAACACATTCAGAAGGAAAGAAATTCCACAAATGAACTTTTAACAAGGCACACCTGTTAATTGAAATGCATTCCAGGTGACTACCTCATGAAGCTGGTTGAGTGTGCAAGGGCTGTCATCAAGGCAAAATGTGGCTATTTGAAGAATCTCAAATAAAAAATATATTTTGATTTGTTTAACACTTTTTTTTGGTTACTACATGATTCCATATGTGTTTATTTCATAGTTTTGATGTCTTCACTATTATTCTACAATGTAGAAAATAGTAAAGATAAAGAAAAACCCTTGAATGAGTAGGTGTTATAAAACTTTTGAACGGTATTGTATGTATTAATTTATAATCACAGCTAAACATCGACATCAATAGATTTATTTATTTTCATTTTCAAGACCGTGAAAAACAACAGCAAACAACCATTAACAACATGACAACAGGAAGAGAAAACAGTAAAATGAACAAATGATGTACTTAGCAGTAACTGCAATGGGCAAAAGATCACCTGATCAGTCTAAGTCAATAGGATAAATCGTTGGTCCTCGTCCACAGTGTAGTTCATGATACAACCACTAGGTGGGGGTGTCGTACAGCACAGGGTTTAGGGGAGTTAGATGCCGTCTGAACTTTGAAACTGTTCAAAACACAGACAAACACTCAACAAACATGGGTCATATTGAGTTGGAAACACTGTAGAAAAAAAGTGTTAAAACGGACCCCTAAAAGGAGTGTTTCTTATTGGAAACGTTCAGATAGTACCTCCCTCAGTTTCAATCAGTTTGAAAACAAATTTCTCCATTTTGGTGGCTTCTGAACTCGTTCTATTGGAACAGTTCGGTTCTAAGTTTGATATCTTCCCCATTTCATATTTTATCTCTGTTTGTGCCTATTGAACTCATCCTCGACTATCGCTCCAAACACAATCCTTTCCCTCTCAGTAATCAGTCTAATCACACACACACACACACACACACACACACACACACACACACACACACACACACACACACACACACACACACACACACCCAGGGGGGCAGGACAGGTTTCCACCTGTACAGTCTTTAAGAAGCTCTTTGCTGTTTGATGCTATTCTCAGCATCGCCACCGGCACGGCAATCAATCAGGGTGAAGTGTGTGTGTGTTTTAAAATGATATGTGTGTGTGTGTTTGTGTGTGTGGCAGTGTAGGCTACAGGTGTAGACTTGCCCAGCATTAGTCTGCAAATTTAACCATATTAACTTCTTTAGTTCTGGAGCTGTAGGAAAAAGGGTTATTTCAGGTTCCATATAGGACAAATTGCTTCTTTGGACAAGATTAAAGAATCCTTAACTAAAAAATATTCAATATAGTCTACCATACTAAAGAACCCTAAACTAAAACATATTTGATATAGGTTACCAGATTAAAGAACCCTAAACTAAAAGAAGAAATATATTTTTTTTAATTTATTTCCGCTTTATTTAACCAGGTAGGCTAGTTGAGAACAAGTTCTCATTTACAACTGCGACCTGGCCAAGATAAAGCAAAGCAAATTTGACACAAACAACAACACAGAGTTACACATGGAGTAAACAAACTTACAGTCAATAATACAGTAGAAAAAAAATATATACAATACAAAATTAAAGTATATATACGGTGTGTGCAAATGAGGTAAGATAAGGGAGGTAAGGCAATTAATAGGCCGTAGGTCATTGTGGCGAGGTAATTACGATATAGCAATTAAACACTGGAGTGATAGATGTGCAGAAGATGAATGTGCAAGTAGAGATTCCGGGGTGCAAAGGAGCAAGATAAATAAATAAATACAGTATGGGGATGAGGTAGTTGGATGGCTTATTTCCAGATAGGCTGTGTACAGCTGCAATGATCTGTGAGCTGCTCTGACAGCTGGTGCTTAAAGTTAGTGAGGGAGATATGAGTCTCCAGCTTCAGCAATTTTTGCAGTTTGTTTCAGTCATTGGCAGCAGAGAACTGGAAGGAAAAGCGGCCAAAGGAGGTGTTGGCTTTGGGGATGACCAGTGAAATATACCTGCTGGAGCGCGTGCTACGGGTGGGTGCTGCTATGGTGACCAGTGAACTGAGATAAGGCGGGGCTTTACCTAGCAAAGACTTGTAGATGACCTGGAGCCAGTGGGTTTGGCGATGAGTATGAAGCGAGGGCCAGCCAACAAGAGCATACAGGTCACAGTGGTGGGTAGTATATGGGGCTTTGGTGACAAAACGGATGGCACTGTGATAGACTGCATCCAATTTGTTGAGTAGAGGCTATTTTGTAAATGACATCGCCGAAGTCGAGGATCGGTAGGATAGTCAGTTTTACGAGGGTATGTTTGGCGGCATGAGTGAAGGAGGCTTTGTTGTGAAATAGGAAGCCGATTCTAGATTTCGTTTTGGATTGGAGATGCTTAATGTGAGTCTGGAAGGAGAGTTTACAGTCTAGCCAGACACCTAGGTATTTGTAGTTGTCCACATATTCTAAGTCAGAACCGTCCAGAGTAGTGATGCTGGGCGGGCGGGCAGGTGTGGGCAGCGATTGGTTGAAGAGCATACATTTAGTTTTACTTGCATTTAAGAGCAGTTGGTGGCCATGGAAGGAGAGTTGTATGGCATTGAAGCTCGTCTGGAGGGTTGTTAACACAGTGTCCAAAGAAGGGCCAGATGTATACAGAATGGTGTCGTCTGTTTAGAGGTGGATCAGAGTATCACCAGCATCAAGAGTGACATCGTTGATGTATACAGAGAAAATAGTCGGCCCGAGAATTGAACCCTGTGGTATCCCCATAGAGACTGCCAGAGGTCCCTCCGATTTGACACACTGAACTCTGTCTGAGAAGTAGTTGGTGAACCAGGCGAGGCAGTCATTTGAGAAACCAAGGCTGTTGAGTCTGCCGATAAGCATGTGGTGATTGACAGAGTTGAAAGCCTTGGCCAGGTCGATGAATACGGCTGCACGGTATTGTTTCTTATCGATGGCGGTTAAGATATCATTTAGGACCGTGAGCGTGGCTGAGGTGCACCCATGACCAGCTCTGAAACCAGATTGCATAGCGGAGAAGGTACGGTGGGATTCGAAATGGTCGATGATCTGTTTGTTAACTTGGCTTTCGAAGACCTTAGTAAGGCAGGGTAGGATAGATATAGGTCTGTAGCAGTTTGGGTCTAGAGTGTCTCCCCTTTGAAGAGGGGGATGACCGCGGCAGCTTTCCAATCTTTGGGGAACTTAGACGATACAAAAGAGAGGTTGAACAGGCTAGTAATAGGGGTTGCAACAATTTCGGCAGATCATTTTAGAAAGAGAGGGTCCAGATTGTCTAGCCTGGCTCATTTGTAGGGGTCCAAATTTTGCAACTCTTTCAGAACATCAGCTATCTGGATTTGGGTGAAGGAGAAATGGTGGGGGCTTGGGCGAGTTGCTGTGGGGGGTGCAGGGCAGTTAACCGGGGTAGGGGTAGCCAGGTGGAAAGCATGGCCAGCCGTGGAAAAATGCCTATTGAAATTCTCAGTTTTTGTGGATTTATTGGTGGTGACAGTGTTTCCTAGCCTCAGTGCAGTGGGCAGCTGGGAGGAGGTGCTCGAATTTGCATTTTTGCTAAATTGTTTTTAAGGTAGGGAATGGCAAACAACAAGGTTCATACAAACCTGTGTTGTTGCAAACTAAATGCTTGCTAGAAGCTAGAGGAAATAATGTGTTTAATAAAATGATACTCTCTTAGATAAAACAAGGTTCTATATAAAACCTTTTGGTCAATTCAAAATGTAACTGCCATTCTGATTCAAAAACCAACTGCCATTCCAGCATCATGATGCAAGAAGACGTTGGATGAACTCGCAAATAGCCAATAACCATATTATTTTTCAATTTATTAAGGTAAGCAAAGTTGATTATTTAATTTAAATATATGGAGCCAAAGTCATATGATAAACTATAGGTAAGCTAGATAGATACAGTTATATTGTTAGTCTTAGAATTTGAGCACATGAAACCTAGCTAGCTAGACAGGAAAATGCTAAGCTACTTGAATTAGGCCCGTTATAAGCTAGCTAGCTAGACAGGAAAATGCTAAGCTACTTGAATTAGGCCCGTTACAAGCTAGCTAGCTAGACAGGAAAAAGCTACGCTACTTGAATTAGGCCCTTTACAAGCTAGCTAGCGAGACAGGAAAAAGCTAAGCTACTTGAATTAGGCCCTTTACAAGCTAGCTAGCTAACTTAGAAATAAATGTTGTTTTTTTAAATTATGGAATATGTCAAATAGAGCTCCCGACCCAGCCTGACATTGGCAATTAGCTATTTGTTACTTTTATTTCAGTGTGGAGTCAGGTGAGGGGACCATCTTTCATGAAGCCATTATAAGACTGTTGCTGACCTTTGCTGAATGCAGGTGATGGGAAGTGGGCTGACTGAGAGGAAGTGGGCTGACTGGGTGGAAGTGGGCTGACTGAGAGGAAGTGGGCTGACTGAGGGGAAGTGGGCTGACTGAGAGGAAGTGGGCTGACTGAGCAGAAGTGGGCTGACCGAGAGGAAGTGGGCTGACTGAGAGGAAGTGGGCTGACTGAGAGGAAGTGGGCTGACTGAGAGGAAGTGGGCTGACTGAGAAGAAGTGGGCTGACTGAGAGGAAGTGGGCTGACCGAGAGGAAGTGGGCTGACTGAGAGGAAGTGGGCTGACTGAGAGGAAGTGCGTATCTAAATGTTGTATAATAAGTCTCGGTGTTTCTATATAAATACATTTGATTTGATTTGATATAGCCTAGTTAATCATTACATCACCTTTAACACTATCTACAGTATGTATTGCTCAGTCTGGCGGTAACCCCACTATCAGAGGCAGAGGATCTCTCTTTCTGCTGCTGCTGACAACAACTGCATGGAAGTTGTTCTTCTAATATACATAATAATACTGATAATAATAATACATAATAATAATGATAATAATAATTCATAATAATAATTATAATAATAATACATAATAATAATGATAATAATAATACATAATAATAATGATAATAATAATACATAATAATAATGATAATAATAATACATAATAACAATGATAATAATAATACATAATAATAATGATAATAATAATGCATAATGATAATAATAATACATAATAATAATGATAATAATAATTCATAATAATAATTATAATAATAATACATAATAATAATGATAATAATAATAATACATAATAATAATTATAATAATAATACATAATAATAATGATAATAATAATAATACATAATAATAATGATAATAATAATACATAATAATAATGATAATAATAATAATACATAATAATAATTATAATAATAATACATAATAATAATGATAATAATAATAATACATAATAATAATGATAATAATAATACATAATAATAATGATAATAATAATAATACATAATAATAATACATAATAATAATGATAATAATAATACATAATAATAACGATAATAATAATAATACATAATAATAATGATAATAATAATAATAATAATAATGATAATAATAATACATAATAATAATGATAATAATAATAATACATAATAATAATGATAATAATAATACATAATAATAATGATAATAATAATAATAATAATAGTGATAATAATAATACATAATAATAATGATAATAATAATACATAATAATAATAATTATTATAATAATACATAATAATAATGATAATAATAATACATAATAATAATGATAATAATAATAATACATAATAATAATGATAATAATAATACATAATAATAATGATAATAATAATAATACATAATAATAGTGATAATAATAATACATAATAATAATGATAATAATAATAATACATAATAATAATGATAATAATAATAATACATAATAATAATGATAATAATAATAATACATAATAATAATGATAATAATAATAATACATAATAATAGTGATAATAATAATACATAACAATAATGATAATAATAATACATAATAATAATGATAATAATAATAATACATAATAATAATGATATGTCGGAATGGCATTTTTGGCTTTGTTTTGGCATTTTTATTTTACTTATTTTTTTTTACCAGGTAAGTTGACTGAGGACACATTCTCATTAACAGCAACGACCTGGGGAATAGTTCTCCCTGTATTGTAGCTGGGTGTTGACTCCCTGTATTGTAGCTGTGTGTTGACTCCCTGTATTGTAGCTGTGTGTTGACTCCCTGTATTGTAGCTGTGTGTTGACTCCCTGTATTGTAGCTGGGTGTTGACTCCCTGTATTGTAGCTGTATGTTGACTCCCTGTATTGTAGCTGTGTGTTGTTGACTCCCTGTATTGTAGCTGTGTGTTGTTGACTCCCTGTATTGTAGCTGTGTGTTGTTGACTCCCTGTATTGTAGCTGTGTGTTGACTCCCTGTATTGTAGCTGCATGTTGACTCCCTGTATTATAGCTGTGTGTTGACTCCCTGTATTGTAGCTGTGTGTTGACTCCCTGTATTGTAGCTGTGTGTTGACTCCCTGTATTGTAGCTGGGTGTTGACTCCCTGTATTGTAGCTGTATGTTGACTCCCTGTATTGTAGCTGTGTGTTGTTGACTCCCTGTATTGTAGCTGTGTGTTGTTGACTCCCTGTATTGTAGCTGTGTGTTGACTCCCTGTATTGTAGCTGTGTGTTGACTCCCTGTATTGTAGCTGTGTGTTGACTCCCTGTATTGTAGCTGTATGTTGAGTCTTTGTGATACTAGACATTGTATTAGGTGGTACTGGACATTGTGAAAGGCAATGGCTGAGACAGCAGATTTTCTGACTTTATACACTGCGATCTTTGAGAGAGGTAGTTAGCAAACCAGGCCAAAGACCCCTCAGAGACACCAATACTCCTTAGCCGGCCCACAAGAATGGAATGGTCTACTGTATGAAAAGCTTTGGCCAAGTCAATAAAAATAGTTTCTCAACATTTCTTAGAATCAAGGACAATGGTGACATAATTTAGGACCTTTAAGGTTGCAGTGACACATCCATAACCTGAGCGGAAACCAGATTGAATACCAGAGAGAATACTATAGACATCAAGAAAGCCAGTCAGCTGATTATTGACACGTTCTTCCAACACTTTTGATAAACAGGGCAAAATAGAAATAGATATATAACAGTTAGGATCAGCTTGATCTCCCCCTTTAAATAAAGGATGAACCGTGGCTGCCTTCCAAGCAATGGGAACCTCCCCAGAGAGGAGAGACAGGTTAAACAGGTCAGAGATAGGCTTGGCGATGATAGGGGCAGCAACCTTAAAGAAGAAAGGGTATAAACCATCTGACCCAGATGTTTTTTTGCGGTCAAGTTTAAGGAGCTCCTTTAGCACCTCGGACTCAGTGACCGCCTGCAGGGAGAAACTTTGTAGCGGGGCAGGGGGAAAAGAGGGAGCATCAGGGATAGTCGCGTTAGAAGGGAGATGAGGCATGGCTGAGTCAAATAGTAATCCTGACTTAATGAAGTGGTGATTAAAGAGCTCAGCCATGTGCTTCTTGTCAGTAACAACCACATCATCGACTTTAATAAGGGACATGGGCAGCTGTGAGGAGGAGGGTTTCTTCTCCAGGTCTTTAACTGTTTTCCAGAACTTCTTGGGGTTCGACCCACAGAGAGAGAACGGCTCCTTAAACTAACTTTGGCCTTCCGGATAGCTTGAGTGAACTTATTTCTCATTTTCCTGAACGAGAGCCAGCCAGCCTGAGTTTGCGTGTGCCGAGCCATTCGCCAAATTGAATTCTTGAGGTGGAGTAACACTGCCAGATCACGGTCGAACCAGGGGCTGAACCTGATTTTAATTCTCATTTCCTTTATGGGGGCGTGTTTGTTAACAATACCACTGAAAATACCAAAAAAGAAGGTTCAAGCGTCTTCGACAACCAAGCTGATTCTATACCAATTTACAGAGGGGATCAAGCTGATTCTATACCATTTAACAGAGGGGATCAAGCTGATTCTATACCATTTAACAGAGGGGATCAAGCTGATTCTATACCATTTAACAGAGGGGACCAAGCTGATTCTATACCATTTAACAGAGGGGATCAAGCTGATTCTATACCATTTAACAGAGGGGATCAAGCTGATTCTATACCATTTAACAGAGGGGATCAAGCTGATTCTATACCATTTAACAGAGGGGATCAAGCTGATTCTATACCATTTAACAGAGGGGATCAAGCTGATTCTATACCATTTAACAGAGGGGATCAAGCTGATTCTATACCATTTAACAGAGGGGATCAAGCTGATTCTATACCATTTAACAGAGGGGATCAAGCTGATTCTATACCATTAAACAGAGGGGATCAAGCTGATTCTATACCATTTAACAGAGGGGATCAAGCTGATTCTATACCATTAAACAGAGGGGATCAAGCTGATTCTATACCATTTAACAGAGGGGATCAAGCTGATTCTATACCATTTAACAGAGGGGATCAAGCTGATTCTATACCATTTAACAGAGGGGATCAAGCTGATTCTATACCATTTAACAGAGGGGATCAAGCTGATTCTATACCATTTAACAGAGGGGATCAAGCTGATTCTATACCATTTAACAGAGGGGATCAAGCTGATTCTATACCATTTAACAGAGGGGATCAAGCTGATTCTATACCATTTAACAGAGGGGATCAAGCTGATTCTATACCATTTAACAGAGGGGATCAAGCTGATTCTATACCATTTAACAGAGGGGATCAAGCTGATTCTATACCATTTAACAGAGGGGATCAAGCTGATTCTATACCATTTAACAGAGGGGATCAAGCTGATTCTATACCATTTTACAGAGGGGATCAAGCTGATTCTATACCATTTAACAGAGGGGATCAAGCTGATTCTATACCATTTAACAGAGGGGATCAAGCTGATTCTATACCATTTAACAGAGGGGATCAAGCTGATTCTATACCATTTAACAGAGGCCAGATCATGAAGGAAGGCTTGCTCATTAAAGTTTTTTATCAAGTGTCTATGACAAATCAGGACAGGTCGTTTCACTGAGCAGCCATTACAAACACAGGCTGTAAAACAGTGATCACTAAGGTCATTACAGAAAACACCAGACTGATACCTATCAGGATTATTTGTGAGGATAACATCAAGGAGAGTAGCCTTTTCTGGGTGTTTGGAGTCAGACCTTGTGGGATTGGTAATAATCTGAGAAAGATTTAGGGAGTCCCATTGCTTTAGGACTTGGTCAGGTGGTTTAAGCATGTCCCAGTTTAGGTCACCTAGCAGGACAAATTCAGACTTAGTGTAAGGGGCCAGGAGAGAGCTTAGGGCAGGTAGAGTACAGGCTGGTGCAGATGGAGGACGATAGCACCCAGCAACAGTCAACAAAGAGCTATTTGAAAGTTGAATGTATAAAACCAGCAAATCAAATTGTTTGGGGACAGACTTGGTGGAGACAACCGAGCACTGAAGGTGATCCTTGGTAAAGATTGACACTCCACCACCTTTGGAAGATCTGTCTTGACGAAAAAGGTTATAACCAGAAAGGTTGACATCAGTGTGTGTGTGGTGGGGGTACCTGTACCAGACAGGCCAGGACAGACGGTGAACAGAGAGGGGGAGACAGGCCAGGGCAGACGGTGAACAGAGAGGGGGAGACAGGCCAGGGCAGACGGTGAACAGAGAGGGGGGGGTACCTGTACCAGACAGGGGGAGACAGGCCAGGGCAGACGGTGAACAGAGAGGGGGAGACAGGCCAGGGCAGACGGTGAACAGATCGCCAGGTGGAATCCAAGCAGCAGTGCAGCAGGCAACAGGAGTAGGTGTCACACCCACTTGGGAGAAGCTTTTATTTCTGGAGGCAGATTTCTTGTAGAAAATGCCAGTGGATGGACTCTGAACAGCAGGAGGGGGCATCAATGCCTCTGGATCTGGGTGGGGTAGCCTGTGATGTGTTGGGTTCAAAGGCTTCGACACCTCTCGCTTCACACGTCAGCGCTAATTGAAGTTGTAACTCTTTGTCCTAGCAAAGCTTGGTAGCCTGAGCATTGAGTCCCTATTAAGTAAAATACATCACTGTAATTGGCTTGAAAGTTGAAAGTAAAAACATTGCTTCAGACTAAGAATTACTCACTCAGCTACAGGTTGGATGGGGTTTTCAGGTCTCTGCTTGTTTGCCAGAGCATTTGATGTATAGAATGGGAATAATAATCCTCGAGTGTAGCAAGCATTCCAAGTAAATTCCAACAAAAAATCAGGTTGTAGGTTTGGAGTTTTGTTTTGGAGTGAAGATTATGTTGTGGAGGGTAGTATCCTCTATATGTCCTGGTGACATAGTGAAGGTTATGTTGTGGAGGGTAGTATCCTGTATATGTCCTGGTGACATAGTGAAGGTTATGTTGTGGAGGGTAGAATCCTGTATATGTCCTGGTGACATAGTGAAGGTTATGTTGTGGAGGGTAGTATCCTCTATATGTCCTGGTGACATGGTGTTGTGGAGGGTAGAATCCTGTATATGTCCTGGTGACATAGTGAAGGTTATGTTGTGGAGGGTAGTATCCTGTATATGTCCTGGTGACATAGTGTTGTGGAGGGTAGTATCCTGTATATGTCCTGGTGACATAGTGTTGTGGAGGGTAGTATCCTGTATATGTCCTGGTGACATGGTGTTGTGGAGGGTAGAATCCTGTATATGTCCTGGTGACATAGTGTTGTGGAGGGTAGTATCCTGTATATGTCCTGGTGACATAGTGTTGTGGAGGGTAGTATCCTGTATGTGTCATGGTGACATAGTGTTGTTTAGGGTAGAATCCTGTATATGTCCTGGTGACATAGTGAAGGTTATGTTGTGGAGGGTAGTATCCTGTATATGTCCTGGTGACATAGTGAAGGTTATGTTGTGGAGGGTAGAATCCTGTATATGTCCTGGTGACATAGTGAAGGTTATGTTGTGGAGGGTAGTATCCTGTATATGTCCTGGTGACATAGTGAAGGTTATGTTGTGGAGGGTAGAATCCTGTATATGTCCTGGTGACATAGTGAAGGTTATGTTGTGGAGGGTAGTATCCTGTATATGTCCTGGTGACATAGTGAAGGTTATGTTGTGGAGGGTAGAATCCTGTATATGTCCTGGTGACAGAGTGTTGTTTAGGGTAGAATCCTGTATATGTCCTGGTGACATAGTGAAGGTTATGTTGTGGAGGGTAGTATCCTGTATATGTCCTGGTGACATAGTGAAGGTTATGTTGTGGAGGGTAGAATCCTGTATATGTCCTGGTGACATAGTGAAGGTTATGTTGTGGAGGGTAGTATCCTGTATATGTCCTGGTGACATAGTGAAGGTTATGTTGTGGAGGGTAGAATCCTGTATATGTCCTGGTGACATAGTGAAGGTTATGTTGTGGAGGGTAGTATCTTGTATATGTCCTGGTGACATAGTGAAGGTTATGTTGTGGAGGGTAGAATCCTGTATATGTCCTGGTGACAGAGTGTTGTTTAGGGTAGAATCCTGTATATGTCCTGGTGACATGGTGTTGTGGAGGGTAGAATCCTGTATATGTCCTGGTGACATAGTGAAGGTTATGTTGTGGAGGGTAGTATTCTGTATATGTCCTGGTGACATAGTGTTGTGGAGGGTAGTATCTTGTATATGTCCTGGTGACATAGTGTTGTAGAGGGTAGTATCCTGTATATGTCCTGGTGACATAGTGTTGTGGAGGGTAGTATTCTGTATATGTCCTGGTGACATAGTGTTGTGGAGGGTAGTATCCTGTATATGTCCTGGTGACATGGTGTTGTGGAGGGTAGAATCCTGTATATGTCCTGGTGACATAGTGTTGTGGAGGGTAGTATCCTGTATATGTCCTGGTGACATAGTGTTGTGGAGGGTAGTATCCTGTATATGTCCTGGTGACATAGTGTTGTTTAGGGTAGAATCCTGTATATGTCCTGGTGACATAGTGAAGGTTATGTTGTGGAGGGTAGTATCCTGTATATGTCCTGGTGACATAGTGTTGTAGAGGGTAGTATCCTGTATAAGTCCTGGTGACATAGTGTTGTGGAGGGTAGTATCCTGTATATGTCCTGGTGACATAGTGTTGTGGAGGGTAGTATTCTGTATATGTCCTGGTGACAGAGTGTTGTTTAGGGTAGAATCCTGCATATGTCCTGGTGACAAAGTGTTGTGGAGGGTAGTATCCTGTATATGTCCTGGTGACATAGTGTTGTGGAGGGTAGTATCCTGTATATGTCCTGGTGACATAGTATTGTGGAGGGTAGTATACTGTATACGTCCTGGTGACATAGTGTTGTGGAGGGTAGTATCCTGTATATGTCCTGGTGACATAGTGTTGTGGAGGGTAGTATCCTGTATATGTCCTGGTGACATAGTGTTGTGGAGGGTAGTATCCTGTATATGTCCTGGTGACATAGTGAAGGTTATGTTGTGGAAGGTAGTATCCAGTATATGTCCTGGTGACATAGTGTTGTGGAGGGTAGTATCCTGTATATGTCCTGGTGACATAGTGAAGGTTATGTTGTGGAGGGTAGTATCCTGTATATGTCCTGGTGACATAGTGAAGGTTATGTTGTGGAGGGTAGTATCCTGTATATGTCCTGGTGACATAGTGAAGGTTATGTTGTAGAGGGTAGTATCCTGTATATGTCCTGGTGACATAGTGAAGGTTATGTTGTGGAGGGTAGTATCCTGTATATGTCCTGGTGACATAGTGTTGTGGAGGGTAGTATCATGTATATGTCCTGGTGACATAGTGTTGTAGAGGGTAGTATCCTGTATATGTCCTGGTGACATAGTGTTGTAGAGGGTAGTATCCTGTATATGTCCTGGTGACATAGTGTTGTGGAGGGTAGTATTCTGTATATGTCCTGGTGACAGAGTGTTGTTTAGGGAAGAATCCTGTATATGTCCTGGTGACATAGTGTTGTGGAGGGTAGTATCCTGTATATGTCCTGGTGACATAGTGTTGTGGAGGGTAGTATCCTGTATATGTCCTGGTGACATAGTATTGTGGAGGGTAGTATCCTGTATATGTCCTGGTGACATAGTGTTGTGGAGGGTAGTATCCTGTATATGTCCTGGTGACATAGTGTTGTGGAGGGTAGTATCCTATATATGTCCTGGTGACATAGTGTTGTGGAGGGTAGTATCCTGTATATGTCCTGGTGACATAGTGAAGGTTATGTTGTGGAGGGTAGTATCTAGTATATGTCCTGGTGACATAGTGTTGTGGAGGGTAGTATCCTGTATATGTCCTGGTGACATAGTGAAGGTTATGTTGTGGAGGGTAGTATCCTGTATATGTCCTGGTGACATAGTGAAGGTTATGTTGTGGAGGGTAGTATCCAGTATATGTCCTGGTGACATAGTGTTGTGGAGGGTAGTATCCTGTATATGTCCTGGTGACATAGTGAAGGTTATGTTGTGGAGGGTAGTATCCTGTATATGTCCTGGTGACATAGTGTTGTGGAGGGTAGTATCATGTATATGTCCTGGTGACATAGTGTTGTAGAGGGTAGTATCCTGTATATGTCCTGGTGACATAGTGTTGTAGAGGGTAGTATCCTGTATATGTCCTCGTGATATAGTGAAGGTTATGTTGTGGAGGGTAGTATCCTGTATATGTCCTGGTGACATAGTGTTGTGGAGGGAAGTATCCTGTATATGTCCTGGTGACATAGTGTTGTGGAGTGTAGTATCCTGTATATGTCCTGGTGACATAGTGTTGTAGAGGGTAGTATCCTGTATATGTCCTGGTGACATAGTGTTGTGGAGTGTAGTATCCTGTATATGTCCTGGTGACATAGTGTTGTAGAGGGTAGTATCCTATATATGTCCTGGTGACATAGTGAAGGTTATGTTGTAGAGGGTAGTATCCTGTATATGTCCTGGTGACATAGTGTTGTAGAGGGTAGTATCCTGTATATGTCCTGGTGACATAGTGTTGTGGAGGGTAGTATCCTGTATATGTCCTGGTGACATAGTGTTGTGGAGGGTAGTATCCTGTATATGTCCTAGTGACATAGTGTTGTGGAGGGTAGTATCCTGTATATGTCCTGGTGACAATGTGTTGTGGAGGGCAGCCACTGCTAGCTAGCCTACTCCACCAGCCAGCAGTACTGTATCATTTTCGTCATTTTAGTCAATAAGATTTTTGCAACGTAAGCTTAACTTTCTGAACATTCGAGACGTGTAGTCCACCTGTCATTCCAATCTCCTTTGCATTAGCATAGCCTCTTCTGTAGCTTGTCTACTATGTGTCTGTCTATCCCTGTTCTCTCCCCTCTGCACAGGCCATACAAACGCTCCACACCGCGTGGCCGCTGCCACTCTAACCTGGTGGTCCCAGCGCGCACGACCCACGTGGAGTTCCAGGTCTCCGGCAGCCTCTGGAACTGCCGGTCTGCGGCCAACAAGGCAGAGTTCATCTCAGCCTATGCTACCCTCCAGTCCCTAGACTTCCTGGCGCTGACGGAAACATGGATTACCACAGATAACACTGCTACTCCTACTGCTCTCTCCTCGTCTGCCCACGTGTTCTCGCATACCCCTAGAGCATCGAGCCAGCGGGGTGGTGGCACTGGAATCCTCATCTCTCCCAAGTGGACATTCTCTCTTTCTCCCCTGACCCATCTGTCTATCTCCTCATTTGAATTTCCATGCTGTCACAGTCACCAGCCCTTTCAAGCTTATCATCCTTATCATTTATCGCCCCCCAGGTTCCCTTGGAGAGTTCATCAATGAGCTTGACGCCTTGATAAGTTCCTTTCCTGAGGATGGCTCACCTCACACAGTTCTGGGTGACTTTAACCTCCCCACGTCTACCTTTGACTCATTCCTCTCTGCCTCCTTCTTTCCACTCCTCTCCTCTTTTGACCTCACCCTCTCACCTTCCCCCCTACTCACAAGGCAGGCAATACGCTTGACCTCATCTTTACTAGATGCTGTTCTTCCACTAATCTCATTGCAACTCCCCTCCAAGTCTCCGACCACTACCTTGTATCCTTTTCCCTCTCGCTCTCATCCAACACTTCTCACTCTGCCCCTACTCGGATGGTATTGCGCCGTCCCAACCTTCGCTCTCTCTCTCCCGCTACTCTCTCCTCTTCCATCCTATCATCTCTTCCCTCTGCTCAAACCTTCTCCAACCTATCTCCTGATTCTGCCTCCTCAACCCTCCTCTCCTCCCTCTCTGCATCCTTTGATTTCCTCTGTCCCCTATCCTCCAGGCCGGCTCGGTCCTCCCCTCCTGCTCCGTGGCTCGACGACTCACTGCGAGCTCACAGAACAGGGCTCCGGGCAGCCGAGCGGAAATGGAGGAAAACTCGCCTCCCCTGCGGACCTGGCATCCTTTCACTCCCTCCTCTCTACATTTTCCTCTTCTGTCTCTGCTGCTAAAGCCACTTTCTACCACTCTAAACTCCAAGCATCTGCCTCTAACCCTAGGGAAGCTCTTTGCTACCTTCTCCTCCCTCCTGAATCCTCCTCCCCCTCCTCCCTCTCTGCGGATGACTTCGTCAACCATTTTGAAAAGAAGGTTGACGACATCCGATCGTCGTTTGCTAAGTCAAACGACACCGCTGGTCCTGCTCACACTGCCCTACCCTGTGCTTTGACCTCTTTCTCCCCTCTCTCTCCAGATGAAATCTCGCGTCTTGTGACGGCCGGCCGCCCAACAACCTGCCCACTAGACCCTATCCCCTCCTCTCTTCTCCAGACCATTTCCGGAGACCTTCTCCCCTACCTCACATCGCTCATCAACTCATCCTTGACCGCTGGCTACGTCCCTTCCGTCTTCAAGAGAGCGAGAGCTGCACCCCTTCTGAAAAAACCTACACTCGATCCCTCCGATGTCAACAACTACAGACCAGTATCCCTTCTTTCTTTTCTCTCCAAAACTCTTGAACGTGACGTCCTTGGCCAGCTCTCTTGCTATCTCTCTCAGAATGACCTTCTTGATCCTAATCAGTCAGGTTTCAAGACTGGGCATTCAATTGAGACTGCTCTTCTCTTTGTCACGGAGGCTCTCCGCACTGCTAAAGCTAACTCTCTCTCCTCTGCTCTCATCCTTCTAGACCTATCTGCTGCCTTTGATACTGTGAACCATCAGATCCTCCTCTCCACCCTCTCCGAGCTGGGCATCTCCGGCGCGGCCCACGCTTGGATTGCGTCCTACCTGACAGGTCGCTCCTACCAGGTGGCGTGGCGAGAATCTGTCTCCGCACCACGTGCTCTCACCACTGGTGTCCCCCAGGGCTCTGTTCTAGGCCCTCTCCTATTCTCGCTATACACCAAGTCACTTGGCTCTGTCATATCCTCACATGGTCTCTCATATCATTGCTATCCAGATGACACACAATTAATCTTCTCCTTTCCCCCTTCTGACAACCAGGTGGCGAATCGCATCTCTGCATGTCTGGCAGACATATCAGTGTGGATGACGGATCACCACCTCAAGCTGAACCTCGGCAAGACGGAGCTGCTCTTCCTCCCGGGGAAGGACTGCCCGTTCCATGATCTCGCCATCACGGTTGACAACTCCCTTGTGTCCTCCTCCCAGAGTGCTAAGAGCCTCGGCGTGACCCTGGACAACACCCTGTCGTTCTCCACTAACATCAAGGCGGTGACCCGATCCTGTAGGTTCACGCTCTACAACATTCGCAGAGTACGACCCTGCCTCACACAGGAAGCGGCGCAGGTCCTAATCCAGGCACTTGTCATCTCCCGTCTGGATTACTGCAACTCGTTGTTGGCTGGGCTCCCTGCCTGTGCCGTTAAACCCCTACAACTCATCCAGAATGCCGCAGCCCGTCTGGTGTTCAACCTTCCCAAGTTCTCTCACGTCACCCCGCTCCTCCGCTCTCTCCACTGGCTTCCAGTCGAAGCTCGCATCCGCTACAAGACCATGGTGCTTGCCTACGGAGCTGTGAGGGGAACGGCACCTCCGTACCTTCAGGCTCTGATCAGGCCCTACACCCAAACAAGGGCACTGCGTTCATCCACCTCTGGCCTGCTCGCCTCCCTAACTCTGAGGAAGCACAGTTCCCGCTCAGCCCAGTCAAAACTGTTCGCTGCTCTGGCACCCCAATGGTGGAACAAGCTCCCTCATGACGCCAGGACAGCGGAGTCAATCACCACCTTCCGGAGACACCTGAAACCCCACCTCTTTAAGGAATACCTGGGATAGGATAATGTAATCCTTCTAACCCCCCTTAAAAGATTTAGATGCACTATTGTAAAGTGGTTGTTCCACTGGATATTATAAGGTGAATGCACCAATTTGTAAGTCGCTCTGGATAAGAGCGTCTGCAAAATGACTTAAATGTAAATGTAAATGTATATGTCCTGGTGACATAGTGTTGTGGAGGGTAGTATCCTGTATATGTCCTGGTGACATAGTGTTGTGGAGGGTAGTATCCTGTACATGTCCTGGTGACATAGTGTTGTGGAGGGTAGAATCCTGTATATGTCCTGGTGACATAGTGTTGTGGAGGGTAGTATCCTGTATATGTCCTGGTGACAGTGTTGTGGAGGGTAGCATCCTGTATATGTCCTGGTGACATAGTGAAGGTTATGTTGTGGAGGGTAGTATCCTGTGTATGTCCTGGTGACATAGTGTTGTCGGGGGTAGTATCCTGTATATGTCCTGGTGACATAGTGAAGGTTATGTTGTTTAGGGTAGGAACCTGTATATGTCCCGGTGACATAGTGTTGTGGAGGGTAGTATCCTGTATATGTCCTGGTGACATAGTGTTGTGGAGGGTAGTATCCTGTATATGTCCTGGTGACATAGTGTTGTGGAGGGTAGTATCCTGTATATGTCCTGTTGACATAGTGTTGTGGAGGATAGTATCCTGTTTATGTCCTGGTGACATAGTGTTGTGGAGGGTAGTATCCTGCATATGTCCTGGTGACATAGTGTTGTGGAGGGTGGCATAATACATTGCCAAATGTGGTACTATACGTTGTGAGGGTCTCTCTCTGTCTCTCTCTCTGTCTCTCTCTCTCTCTCTCTCTCTCTCTGTCTGTCTCTCTGTCTCTCTCTCTCTCTCTCTCTGTCTCTCTCTCTCTCTGTCTCTCTCTCTCTCTCTCTTTCTCTCTCTCTCTGTCTGTCTCTCTCTGTCTCTGTCTCTTCATTGGCATTACGTAACAATGTACATATTGTCATAGCTTACTTTCGAGATGTACAACATTCTCTCTCTCTCTCTCTCTCTCTCTCTCTCTCTCTCTCTCTTTCTCTCTCTCACACTTACTGTCTCTCTCTTTCTCTCTCTCTCTCTCTCTCTTCTCTCTCTCTCTCTCTCTCTCTCTCTCTCTCTCTCTCTCTCTCTCTCTTTCTTTCTCTCTCTCTCGCTCTCTCTTTCTCTCTTCATTGGCATTACGTAACAATGTAGAAATTGTCAAAGCTTACTTTGGAAATGTACAACATTCTCTCTCTCTCTCTCTCTCTCTCTCTCTCTCTCTCTCTCTCTCTCTCTCTCTCTCGCTCTCTCTCCTCTTCTCTCTCTCTCTCTCTCTCTATTTCTCTGCTGAATGAATGGAGTCTCATTAATTTATTAACATACAATAGTCCCAGTGTGTCTGAGTGCTCTTTGTTACATCACAAAAACTCATTCACACACCAGCAACACTCACAGCATCTCTCTCTCTCTTTCTCTCAATTCAATTTCAGGGCTTTATTGGCATGGGAAACATATTTTAACATTGCCAAAGCAAGTGAAGTAGATAATTTAAAAAAAGTTAAATAAACAATAAAAATTAACAGTAAACATTATACTCACAAAAGTTCCAAAAGAATAAAGACATTTCAAATGTCATAAACTCTGCAAAAAAAGAAACGTCCTCTCACTGTCATCTGCGTTTATTTTCAGCAAACCTTAACATGTGTAAATATTTGTATGAACATAACAAGATTCAACAACTGAGACATAAACTGAACAAGTTCCACAGACATGTGATTAACAGATATTGAATAATGTGTCCCCACTCTTCCATCAAGGTTCCCCGACATTTCTGGGGGTGAATGGCCCTAGCCCTCACCCTCTGATCCAACAGGTCCCAGGCGTGCTCAATGGGATTGAGATCCGGGCTCTTAGCTGGCCACAGCAGAACACTGACATTCATGTCTTACAGGAAATCACACACAGAATGAGCAGTATGGCTGGTGGCATTGTCATGCTGGAGGGTCATGTCAGGATGAGCCTGCGGGAAGGGTACCACATGAGGGAGGAGGATGTCTTCCCTGTAACGCACAGCGTTGAGATTGCCTGCAATGACAACAAGCTCAGTCCGATGATGCTGTGGTACACCGCCCCAGACCATGACGGACCCTCCACCTCCAAATCGATCCCGCTCCAGAGTTCAGGCCTCGGTGTAACGCTCATTCCTTCGATGATAAACGCGAAGCCGACCATCACCCCTGGTGAGACAAAACCCCGACTCGTCAGTGAAGAGCACTTTTTGCCAGTCCTGTCTGGTCCAGCGACGGTGGGTTTGTGCCCATAGGCGACGTTGTTGCCGGTGATGTCTGGTGAGGACCTGCCTTACAACAGGCCTACAAGCCCTCAGTCCAGCCTCTATCAGCCTATTGCGGACAGTCTGAGCACTGATGGAGGGATTGTGCGTTCCTGGTGTAACTCGGGCAGTTGTTGTTGTCATCCTGTACCTGTCCCGCAGGTGTGATGTTCGGTTGTACCGATCCTGTGCAGGTGTTGTTACGTGGTCTGCCACTGCGAGGACGATCAGCTGTCCGTCCTGTCTCCCTGTAGCGCTGTCTTAGGCGTCTCACAGGACAGATATTGCAATGTATTGCCCTGGCCACATCTGCAGTCCTCATGCCTCCTTGCAGCATGCCTAAGGCACGTTCACGCAGATGAGCAGGGACCCTGTGCATCTTTCTTTTGGTGTTTTTCAGAGTCAGTAGTATAGCCTCTTTAGTGTCCCAAGTTTTCATAACTGTGACCTTAATTGCCTACCGTCTGTAAGCTGTTAGTGTCTTAACGACCGTTCCACAGGTGCATGTTCATTAATTGTTTATGGTTCATTGAACAAGCATGGGAAACAGTGTTTAAACCCTTTACAATGAAGATCTGTGAAGTTATTTGGATTTTTACAAATTATCTTTGAAAGACTGGGTCCTGTAAAAGGGACGTTTCTTTTTTTGCTGAGTTTATTATGTCTATATACAGTGTTGTAACGATGTGCAAATAGTTCAAGTACAAAAGGGAAAATAAATAAGCATAAATATGGATTGTATTTACAATGGTGTTTGTTCTTCACTGGTTGCCCTTTTCTTGTGGCAACAGGTCACACATCTTGCTGCTGTGATGTCACACTGTGGTATTTCACCCAGTAGATATGGGAGTTTATCGAAATTGGATTTGTTTTTCTAATTCTTTGTGGATCTGTGTAATCTGAGGGAAATATGTGTCTCTAATATGGTCATACATTTGGCAGGAGGTTAGGAAGTGCAGCTCAGTGTCCACCTCATTTTGTGGGCAGTGTTGCACATAGCCTGTCTTCTCTTGAGAGCCAGGTCTGCCTACGGCGGCCTTTCTCAATAGCAAGGCTATGCTCTCTGAGTCTGTACATAGTCAAAGCTTTCCTTAAGTTTGGGTCAGTCACAGTGGTCAGGTATTCTGCCACTGTGTTCTCTCTGTTTAGGGCCAAATAGCATTCTAGTTTGCTCAGTTTTTGGGTAATTTTTTTCCAATATGTCAAGTAATTATCTTTTGTTTTCTCATGATTTGGTTGGGGTCTAATTGTGTTGCTGTCCTGGGTCTCTGTGGGGTCTGTTTGTGTTGCTGTCCTGGGGCTCTGTGGGGTCTGTTTGTGTTTGTGAACAGAGCCCCAGGACCAGCTTGCTTAGGGGACTCTTCTCCAGGTTCATCTCTCTGTAGGTGATGGCTTTGTTATTGAAGGTTTGGGAATCGCTTCCTTTTAGGTGGTTGTAGAATTCAACGTCTCTTTTCTGGATTTTGATCATTAGTGGGTATCGGCCTAGTTCTGCTCTGCATTATTTGGTGTTTTACGCTGTACACGGTGGACATTTTTGCAGAATTCTGCATGCAGAGTTATGTTCCTTTTGAGGAAAGCCCTTTTTCCCTTGTCTCTCAGCTCGTTCACGTTCACGTTCGTTCGTTGTGGAAGTTACCTGTGGGGCTGATGTTTAGGCCGAGGTATTTGTGTGCTCTAGCGGAATGGTGTCTAGATGGAATTTGTGTTTGTGGTCCTGGTGACTGGACCTTTCTTGGTCTCCACTCCTCTCAACACACTGTACACACTGAGGGGCGGCAAGTAGCCTAGTGGTTAGAGTGGAGGGGCGGTAGGTAGCCTAGTGGTTAGAGTGGAGGGGCGGTAGGTAGCCTAGTGGTTAGAGTGGAGGGGCGGTAGGTAGCCTAGTGGTTAGAGTGTAGGGGAGGCAGGTAGCCTAGTGGTTAGAGTGTAGGGGTGGGGGCAGGTAGCCTAGTGGTTAGAGTGTAGGTGCGGCAAGTAGCCTAGTGGTTAGAGGAGGCAGGTAGCCTAGTGGTTAGAGTGTAGAGGAGGCAGGTAGCCTAGTGGTTAGAGTGGAGGGGAGGCAGGTAGCCTAGTGGTTAGAGCGTAGAGGCGGCAAGTAGCCTAGTGGTTAGAGCGTTGGATTAGTAACCAGCAGGTAGCCTAGTGGTTAGAGTGTAGAGGAGGCAGGTAGCCTAGTGGTTAGAGTGGAGGGGAGGCAGGTAGCCTAGTGGTTAGAGTGGAGGGGCGGCAAGTAGCCTAGTGGTTAGAGTGGAGGGGAGGCAGGTAGCCTAGTGGTTAGAGTGGAGGGGAGGCAGGTAGCCTAGTGGTTAGAGTGTAGGGGAGACAGGTAGCCTAGTGGTTAGAGTGTAGAGGAGGCAGGTAGCCTAGTGGTTAGAGCGTTGGATTAGTAACCGTAAGGTTGCAAGATCGAATACCCGAGCTGACAAGGTAAAAATCTGTCGTTCTGCCTCTGAACAAGGCAGTTAACCCACTGTTCCTAGGACGTCATTGAAAATAACAATTTGTTCTTAACTGACTTGCCTAGTTAAATACAAAAATAACTTCAGTATTCCTGCTCCTCACTCAGCTTTAGGGGTTGTTTTCTAGCACTGTACAAGAACTAAATACACACAGAGACACACACAGAGACACACACAGAGACACACACACACCCCTTAATCCAACATACTGGATCAACCCCCTCTCTCTCCTTCTCTCCACTCCCTATCTAAGCAACGGTAGTCTGAAAAACGCAAAGACAAGCAGTTACCTGACACTCTCTGTCTGTCTGTCTGTCTGTCTGTCTCTCTCTCTCACACACACACACTCATCTGAGTATGCTCAGCCAGGATACATGGGGCTAGTCTCAGAAAGCGGGAGGCAGCACTTGAAGGAGCATTCGGGTATATCTAACAGAAATCTGTAGTACTAGATCAATCAAATGTGTTTATATAGCCCTTCTTACATCAGCTGATATCTCAAAGTGCTATACAGAAACCCAGCCCCAAAACCCCAAACAGCAAGCAATGCAGGTGTAGAAGCACGGTGGCTAGGAAAAACTCCCTAGAAAGGCCAGAACCTAGGAAGAAACCTAGAGAGGAACCAGGCTATGAGGGGTGGCCAGTCCTCTTCTGGCTGTGCCGGGTGGAGATTATAACAGAACATGGCCAAGATGTTCAAATGTTCATAAATGACCAGCATGGTCAAATAATAATAATCACAGTAGTTATCGAGGATGCAATAAGTCAGCACCTCAGGAGTAAATGTCAGTTGGCTTTTCATAGCCGATCATTCAGAGTATCTCTACCGCTCCTGCTGTCTCTAGAGAGTTGAAAACAGCAGGTCTGGGACAGGTAGCATGTCCGGTGAACAGGTCAGGGTTCCATAGCAGCAGGCAGAACAGTTGAAACTGGAGCAGCAGCACGGCCAGGTGGAATGGGGACAGCAAGGAGTCATCATGCCAGGTAGTCCTGAGGCATGGTCCTAGGGCTCAGGTCCTCCGAGAGAAGAGAAAGAAAGAGAGAGAATTAGAGAGAGCATACTTAAATTCCCACAGGACACCAGATAAGACAGGAGAAATACTCCAGATATAACAGACTGACCCTAGCCCCCCGACACATGAACTACTGCAGCATAAATACTGGAGGCTGAGACAGGAGGGGTCGGGAGACCCTGTGGCCCCGTCCGACGATACCCCCGGACAGGGCCAAACAGGCAGGATATAACCCCCCCCACTTTTTCTCACTAAGTGGTGTGTGTGTGTGTGTGTGTGTGTGTGTGTGTGTGTGTGTGTGTGTGTGTGTGTGTGTGTGTGTGTGTGTGTGTGTGTGTGTGTGTGGTGGAGGAATCAGACCTGTGTCTAAAACCCCTTTTTATTTTAATTTTAATGTATTTATTTTATTTCACCTTCATTTAACCAGGTAAGTTAACAAGTTAAGAACAAGTTCTCATTTACAATTGCGACCTGGCCAAGATAAAGCAAGCAGTTTAACACATACAACAACACAGAGTTACACATGGAGTAAAACAACATACAGTCAATAATATTAGTAGAAAAATAAGTCAATATACAATGTGAGCTAAAGAGGTGAGATAAGGGAGGCGAAAAGGCCATGGTGGCAAAATAAATACAATATAGCAAGAAAAACACTGGAATGGTAGATTTGCGGTGGAAGAAAGTGCAAAGTAGAAATAGAAATAATGGGGTGCAAAGGAGCAAAATAAATAATAAATAGTAGGGGAAGAGGTAGATGTTTGGGCTAAATTATAGATGGGCTATGTACAGGTGCAGTGATCTGTGAACTGCTCTGACAGCTGGTGCTTAAAGCTAGTGAGGGAGATAAGTGTTTCCAGTTTCAGAGATTTTTGTAGTTCGTTCCAGTCATTGGCAGCAGAGAACTGGAAGGAGAGATGGCCAAAGGAGGAATTGGCTTTGGGGGTGACCAGAGAGATGGAGCGCGTGCTACAGATGGGTGCTGCTATGGTGACCAGCGAGCTGAGATAAGGGGGGACTTTACCTAGCAGGGTCTTGTAGATGACCTGGAGCCAGTGGGTTTGGCGATGAGTATGAAGCGAGGGCCAGCCAACGAGAGCGTACAGGTCGCAGTGGTGGGTAGTATATGGGGCTTTGGTGACAAAACGGATGGCACTGTGATAGACTGCATCCAATTTATTGAGTAGGGTATTGGAGGCTATTTTGTAAATGTCCTCGCCGAAGTCGAGGATCGGTAGGATAGTCAGTTTTACGAGGGTATGTTGGCAGCATGAGTGAAGGATGCTTTGTTGCTTAATAGGAAGCCAATTCTAGATTTAAGTTTGGATTGGAGATTTTTGATGTGAGTCTGGAAGGAGAATTTACAGTCTAACCAGACACCTAGGTATTTGTAGTTGTCTACATATTCTAAGTCAGAACCGTCCAGAGTAGTGATGCTGGACGGGCGGGCAGGTGCAGGCAGCGATCGGGTTGAAGAGCATGCATTTAGTTTTACTTGTATTTAAGAGCAGTTGGAGGCCATGGAAGGAGAGATGTATGGCATTGAAGCTCGTCTGGAGGGTTGTTAACACAGTGTCCAAAGAAGGGCCAGAAGTATACAGAATGGTGTCGTCTGCGTGGAGGTGGATCAGAGTATCACCAGCAGCAAGAGCGACATCATTGATGTGTACAGAGAAGAGAGTCGGCCCAAGAATTGAACCCTGTGGCACCCCCATAGAGACTTCCAGAGGTCCGGACAACAGGCCCTCCGATTTGACACATTGAACTCTATCAGAGAAGTAGTTGGTAAACCAGACGAGGCAGTCATTTGAGAAACCAAGGCTGTTGAGTCTGCCGATGAGGATGTGATGATTGACAGAGTCGAAAGTCTTGGCCAGGTCGATGAATACGGCTGCACAGTATTGTTTCTTATCGATGACGGTTAAGATATCGTTTAGGACCTTGAGCGTGGATGAGGTGCACCCATGACAAGCTCTGAAACCAGATTGCATAGCGGAGAAGGTGCGGTGGGATTCGAAATGGTCGGTAATCTGTTTGTTAACTTCTTGGGGCTATGTGGGACGCTAGCATGCCACCCGTGGTGCACCCTATCAACAGCAGGTGCATTTCAAGAGCGGCAAATTTGAAACCAAATAAATGTCTAAATTCAAATTTTTCAAACATACAACTATCTTACACCCTTTGAAAGATAAACATCTCCTTAATCTAACCACGTTGTCCGATTTCAAAAAGGTTTTACGGCGAAAGCATAAAGTTAGATTATGTTAGGAGAGTACATTGACAATAGCTGTGTGTAATGTTTTGTCAATTCAAAGACAGGCGTCACCAAACCATAAAACCAGCTAAAATGATGCACTAACCTTTTACAATCTCCATCAGATGACACTCCTAGGACATTATGTTAGACAATGCATGCATTTTTAGTTCTATCAAGTTCATTTTTATATCCAAAAACAGCGTTTTACTATGGCATTGATGTTGAGGAAATCGTTTCCCTCCAATAACCGGCAGTCAAGTCAGCACCACAAATTAAATAATTAAAATTAGAAAACATTGGTAAAATATTATATTGTCATTTAAAGAATTATAGATTTACATCTCTTGAACGCAATCAACTTGCCAGATTTAAAAATAACCTTACTGGGAAATCACACTTTGCAATAATCTGAGCACTGCGCCCAGAAAAATATGCTTTGCTATACAGACAAACGGCCATGTTGGAGAGATCTAAAATCGAAAATACTATGTAAATAATCCATTACCTTTGATTCTCTTCATCAGATGTCACTTCCAGGAATCCCAGGTCCATAACGAATGTAGTTTTGTTCAAAAAAGCTCATCATTTATATCCAAAAAGCTCCGTGTTGTTAGCACATGATCTAAGCCAGCCGGACTTCTCGTCATGAACGAGGGGAAAAAGATATTTACGTTCGTTCAAACATGTCAAACGTTGTATAGCATAAATCATTAGGGCCTTTTTTAACCAGAACATGAATAATATTCAAGGTGGACGAATGCATTCTCTTTTATAACGTATTGGAACGAGGGTACCCAACATGAACTCGCGCGCCAGAGTCTAATCGGCCATCACCGTTCCATGGCTCTTGTTCGGTCAGATCTCACAGTAAAAGACTCAAAACACTTTGTAAAGGCTGGTGACATCTAGTGGAAGCAATAGGAAGTGCCAAAACATTAATCAACCCCTGTGTGTTTCAATGGCATAGGCTTAAAGGTCATTCAACACATCAGGTATCCACTTCCTGTCAGAAAATGTCTCAGGGTTTTGCCTGCCAAATGAGTTCTGTTATACTCACAGACACCATTCAAACAGTTTTAGAAACTTTAGGGTGTTTTCTATCCATATATAATAAGTATATGCATATTCTAGTTACTGGGTAGGATTAGTAACCAGATTAAATCGGGTACGTTTTTTTATCCAGCCGTGAAAATACTGCCCCCTAGCCCCAACAGGTTAACTTGGCTTTCGAAGACCTTAGAAATACAGGGTAGGATGGATATAGGTCTGTCGCAGTTTGGGTCTAGAGTGTCCCCCCCCTTTGAAGAGGGGGAAGACCGCGGCAGCTTTCCAATCTTTAGGAATCTCAGACGACACGAAAGAGAGGTTGAACAGCCTAGTAATAGGGGTTGCAACAATTTCGGCAGATCATTTTAGAAAGAAAGGGTCCAGATTGTCTTGCCCGGCTGATTTGAAGGGGTCCAGATTTTTGCAGCTCTTTCAGAACATCAGCTGACTGGATTTGAGAGAAGGAGAAATGGGGAAGGCTTGGGCGAGTTGCTATGGGGGGTGCAGTGCTGTTGACCGTGGTAGGGGTAGCCAGGTGGAAAGCATGGCCAGTCATAGAAAAATGCTTATTGAAATTCTCATTTATAGTGGATTTATCGGAGAGTTTCCTATACTCAGTGCAGAGGGCAGCTGGGTGGAGGTGCTCTTATTCTCCATGGACTTTACAGTGTCGCAGAAGTGTTTTGAGTTTGTGTTGCAGGAAGCAAATTTCTGCTTGAAAAAAGCTAGCCTTGGCTTTTCTAACTGCTTGTGTATATTGGTTTCTAACTTCCCTGAAAGCTGCATATCACGGGGGCTGTTCGATGCTAATGCAGAACGCCACATTATAACACTGTAGCGGTGAGAGAACAGTTATAATAACACTGTAGAGGTGGGGAAACAGTTATAATAACACTGTAGAGGTGAGGAAACAGTTATAATAACACTGTAGAGGTGGGGAAACAGTTATAATAACACTGTAGCGGTGAGAGAACAGTTATAATAACACTGTAGAGGTGATAGAACAGTTATAATAACACTGTAGAGGTGAGAGAACAGTTATAATAACACTGTAGAGGTGAGAGAACAGTTATAATAACACTGTAGAGGTGAGAGAACAGATATAATAACACTGTAGAGGTGGGGAAACAGTTATAATAACACTGTAGAGGTGGGGAAACAGTTCTAATAACACTGTAGAGGTAATAGAACAGTTATAATAACACTGTAGAGGTAATAGAAGAGTTATAATAACACTGTAGAGGTAATAGAACAGTTATAATAACACTGTAGAGGTGAGAGAACAGTTATAATAACACTGTAGAGGTGGGGAAACAGTTATAATAACACTGTAGAGGTGGAGAAACAGTTATAATAACACTGTAGAGGTGGAGAAACAGTTATAATAACACTGTAGAGGTGAGAGAACAGTTATAATAACACTGTAGAGGTGAGAGAACAGTTATAATAACACTGTAGAGGTGAGAGAACAGTTATAATAACACTGTAGAGGTGAGAACAGTTATAATAACACTGTAGAGGTGAGGAAACAGTTATAATAACACTGTAGAGGTGAGAGAACAGTTATAATAACACTGTAGAGGTGAGAACAGTTATAATAACACTGTAGAGGTGGGGAAACAGTTATAATAACACTGTAGAGGTGAGAGAACAGTTATAATAACACTGTAGAGGTGAGAACAGTTATAATAACACTGTAGAGGTGGGGAAACAGTTATAATAACACTGTAGAGGTGAGAGAACAGTTATAATAACACTGTAGAGGTGAGAACAGTTATAATAACACTGTAGAGGTGAGGAAACAGTTATAATAACACTGTAGAGGTGAGAGAACAGTTATAATAACACTGTAGAGGTGAGAACAGTTATAATAACACTGTAGAGGTGGGGAAACAGTTATAATAACACTGTAGAGGTGAGAGAACAGTTATAATAACACTGTAGAGATGAGAGAACAGTTATAATAACACTGTAGAGGTGAGAACAGTTATAATAACACTGTAGAGGTGGGGAAACAGTTATAATAACACTGTAGAGGTGGAGAAACAGTTATAATAACACTGTAGAGGTGGAGAAACAGTTATAATAACACTGTAGAGGTGAGAGAACAGTTATAATAACACTGTAGAGGTAATAGAACAGTTATAATAACACTGTAGAGGTGGGGAAACAGTTATAATAACACTGTAGAGGTGGGGAAACAGTTATAATAACACTGTAGAGGTGAGAGAACAGTTATAATAACACTGTAGAGGTGGGGAAACAGTTATAATAACACTGTAGAGGTGGGGAAACAGTTATAATAACACTGTAGAGGTGAGAACAGTTATAATAACACTGTAGAGGTGGGGAAACAGTTATAATAACACTGTAGAGGTGAGAGAACAGTTATAATAACACTGTAGAGGTGATAGAACAGTTATAATAACACTGTAGAGGTGGGGAAACAGTTATAATAACACTGTAGAGGTGAGAGAACAGTTATAATAACACTGTAGAGGTGGGGAAACAGTTATAATAACACTGTAGAGGTGAGAACAGTTATAATAACACTGTAGAGGTGAGAACAGTTATAATAACACTGTAGAGGTGGGGAAACAGTTATAATAACACTGTAGAGGTGAGAGAACAGTTATAATAACACTGTAGAGGTGGGGAAACAGTTATAATAACACTGTAGAGGTGAGAACAGTTATAATAACACTGTAGAGGTGGGGAAACAGTTATAATAACACTGTAGAGGTGAGAGAACAGTTATAATAACACTGTAGAGGTGAGAGAACAGTTATAATAACACTGCAGAGGTGGGGAAACAGTTATAATAACACTGTAGAGGTGATAGAACAGTTATAATTATGTTTTACCCCCTGTCTGTTCTACACCCTACATAAGGGACACATTTTGATGAGAAACTCCATATTACAAATGTACAGTCCCTTATTCGATGTCCGAGAATGTTTTTAAAAATCGCCGACGGCGGCGGGCCGTGCACCGGGGCCAGATCTTCCGGAAAGTCTCTCGGACATTCGTTTTCCGTTTTTATAAAATGTTCAAATTTTGGTCATGCATTGACTTCTCTCCCCATAGGAATACATTGCCTGCTCCCCTAAATTCAACCTGAAGCCTATGTGGGTTATGAATGCCTTATGAATCTGTCTTCTATAACAATCCATCAGGCCACTATGAGGTCTACCTGTGTCGATTCTAAGCTTCCTGGAGCAACCGGAAGTGGTTAAATTCACCCTAAAGTTGTTTTGATATAACCAACCTGCAGATTGGGAAAATTACAGCATTCAACCCTGTGTAAATCAGTCAGTTCTTAACATAAAGATTCTGTAAAAGCATACCCCAATGAGGATATGTGTTTACTTTTAGCTTCCTGTGCCACCCGGAAGTGCCTTAATTGTGGGCATAGCGGCTGTTTCGAAGAAGGGTTAAAAAAGTCACATCTTTCCAAAACTTCATATGTGTGACTAGGTAACCCTCATGAACTGTAAATCAGTCATTTCTCCCATCAGATTTCCAAGAACAACTCACACAAACACAGCAAGGACGGAGTGACACAGTGTGGGGCTTACAGACACACATAGCCTGCAATAGTTACCTTCGTTCGAACTATCAAAGAACCGTCAGACCTTGAGCTCTGAAACTTTAGAAACCTGTTCTAGAGCTCAAGTCGATAGTGCACGGGGAGTTATGTGGCTCTAGAAGGTTCTCAGACCGAGAAACAGCCTCGTACATTTGCAGTAACTTCAATTCATTTTGACCATCGCGAAAATGACGACATTTAGAAAAGTCCCAGAGTCACAAGACTAAGTGCATTGAAACCGCCTCGGCCCATAGAGACGGACCCTAACGTTTCTGTCTGATAACGTATTCAAGGACCCCAGCAGGACCCCGGCCCTAGCAGCGTGGAGAAGGCTGAGGCATTATTAGGTCCTAGCAGTTCACATCTTCATCTCACCCCCCTCACCCACCTCTCACCCCCTCTCACCCACCTCTCACCCCCCCTCTCACCCATCTCTCACCCACCCTATACCCCCCTCTCACCCTCCTCTCAACCACCTCTCACACCCCTCTCAACCACCTCTCACACCCCTCTCACCCACCTCTCACCCACCTCTCACCCCCCTCTCACCCACCTCTCACCCCCTCTCACCCCCCTCTCACCCACCTCCATCTCACCCACCTCTCACCCCCCCTCTCACCCACCTCTCACCCCCCTCTCACCCACCTCTCACCCACCTCTCACCCTCCTCTCACCCACCTCTCACCCACCCCTCACCCCCATCTCACCCACCTCTCACCCCAACACCTCCACCCTAGTCTACTGTACAGCTCCCCTCCTCTCCCAACCTCTCTCTCTCCCCCACTCCTCTCTCTTCCCCTCCTCCCCCCTCTCTCCCCCACTCCTCTCTCTTCCCCTCCTCCCCCCTCTCTCCCCCACTCCTCTCTCTTCCCCTCCTCCCCCCTCTCTCCCCCACTCCTCTCTCTTCCCCTCCTCCCCCCCTCTCTCCCCACTCCTCTCTCTTCCCCTCCTCCCCCCTCTCTCCCCCACTCCTCCCTCTTCCCCTCCTCCCCCCTCTCTCCCCACTCCTCCCTCTTCCCCTCCTCCCCCCCTCTCTCCCCCACTCCTCCCTCTTCCCCTCCTCCCCCCTCTCTCCCCCACTCCTCTCTCTTCACCTCCTCCCCCCCTCTCTCCCCCACTCCTCCCTCTTCCCCTCCTCCCCCTCTCTCCCCCACTCCTCTCTCTTACCCTCCTCCCCCCTCTCTCCCCCACTCCTCTCTCTTCCCCTCTCACCCCCCTCTCACCCACCTCTCACCCACCCTATACCCCCCTCTCACCCTCCTCTCAACCACCTCTCACACCCCTCTCAACCACCTCTCACACCCCTCTCACCCACCTCTCACCCACCTCTCACCCCCCCTCTCACCCACCTCTCACCCCCCTCTCACCCCCCTCTCACCCACCTCCATCTCACCCACATCCCACCCCAATCTCACCCCAATCTCACCCTCCTCTCACCCACCTCTCACCCCCCTCTCACCCACCTCTCACCCACCTCTCACCCACCTCTCACCCCCCTCTCACCCACCTCTCACCCCCCCTCTCACCCACCTCTCACCCCCCTCTCACCCCCCTCTCACCCCCTCTCACCCACCTCTCAGCCACCTCCATCTCACCCACATCCCACCCCAATCTCACCCACCTCTCACCCTCCTCTCACCCACCTCTCACCCACCCCTCACCCCCATCTCACCCACCTCTCACCCAACACCTCCACCCTAGTCTACTGTACAGCTCCCCTCCTCTCCCAACCTCTCTCTCCCCCACTCCTCTCTCTTCCCCTCCTCCCCCCCTCTCTCCCCCACTCCTCTCTCTTCCCCTCCTCCCCCCCTCTCTCCCCCACTCCTCTCTCTTCCCCTCCTCCCCCCTCTCTCCCCCACTCCTCTCTCTTCCCCTCCTCCCCCCTCTCTCCCCCACTCCTCCCTCTTCCCCTCCTCCCCCCTCTCTCCCCCACTCCTCTCTCTTCCCCTCCTCCCCCCCTCTCTCCCCCACTCCTCCCTCTTCCCCTCCTCCCCCACTCCTCTCTCTTCCCCTCCTCCCCCTCTCTCCCCCACTCCTCCCTCTTCCCCTCCTCCCCCCTCTCTCCCCCACTCCTCTCTCTTCCCCTCCTCCCCCCTCTCTCCCCCACTCCTCCCTCTTCCCCTCCTCCCCCCTCTCTCCCCCACTCCTCTCTCTTCCCTCCTCCCCCCTCTCTCCCTCACTCCTCCCTCTTCCCCTCCTCCCCCCTCTCTCCCCCACTCCTCTCTCTTCCCCTCCTCCCCCTTCTCTCCCCCACTCCTCCCTCTTCCCCTCCTCCCCCCTCTCTCCCCCACTCCTCTCTCTTCCCCCCCTCTCTCCCCCACTCCTCCCTCTTCCCCTCCTCCCCCTCTCTCCCCCACTCCTCTCTCTTCCCCCCTCTCTCCCCCACTCCTCCCTCTTCCCCTCCTCCCCCCTCTCTCCCCCACTCCTCTCTCTTCCCCTCCTCCCCCCTCTCTCCCCACTCCTCCCTCTTCCCCTCCTCCCCCCTCTCTCCCCCCACTCCTCTCTCTTCCCCCCTCTCTCCCCCACTCCTCCCTCTTCCCCTCCTCCCCCCCTCTCTCCCCCACTCCTCTCTCTTCCCCTCCTCCCCCTCTCTCCCCCACTCCTCCCTCTTCCCCTCCTCCCCCCTCTCTCCCCCACTCCTCTCTCTTCCCCTCCTCCCCCTCTCTCCCCCACTCCTCCCTCTTCCCCTCCTCCCCCTCTCTCCCCCACTCCTCTCTCTTCCCCCCTCTCTCCCCCACTCCTCCCTCTTCCCCTCCTCCCCCCTCTCTCCCCCACTCCTCTCTCTTCCCCTCTCACCCCCCCTCTCACCCACCTCTCACCCACCCTATACCCCCCTCTCACCCTCCTCTCAACCACCTCTCACACCCCTCTCAACCACCTCTCACACCCCTCTCACCCACCTCTCACCCACCTCTCACCCCCCCTCTCACCCACCTCTCACCCCCCTCTCACCCCCTCTCACCCACCTCCATCTCACCCACATCCCACCCCAATCTCACCCCAATCTCACCCTCCTCTCACCCACCTCTCACCCCCCTCTCACCCACCTCTCACCCACCTCTCACCCACCTCTCACCCCCCTCTCACCCACCTCTCACCCCCTCTCACCCACCTCTCACCCCCCTCTCACCCCCCTCTCACCCCCCTCTCACCCACCTCTCAGCCACCTCCATCTCACCCACATCCCACCCCAATCTCACCCACCTCTCACCCTCCTCTCACCCACCTCTCACCCACCCCTCACCCCCATCTCACCCACCTCTCACCCAACACCTCCACCCTAGTCTACTGTACAGCTCCCCTCCTCTCCCAACCTCTCTCTCTCCCCCACTCCTCTCTCTTCCCCTCCTCCCCCCCTCTCTCCCCCACTCCTCTCTCTTCCCCTCCTCCCCCCTCTCTCCCCCACTCCTCTCTCTTCCCCTCCTCCCCCCTCTCTCCCCCACTCCTCTCTCTTCCCCTCCTCCCCCCCTCTCTCCCCCACTCCTCCCTCTTCCCCTCCTCCCCCCTCTCTCCCCCACTCCTCTCTCTTCCCCTCCTCCCCCCTCTCTCCCCCACTCCTCCCTCTTCCCCTCCTCCCCCACTCCTCTCTCTTCCCCTCCTCCCCCTCTCTCCCCCACTCCTCCCTCTTCCCCTCCTCCCCCTTCTCTCCCCCACTCCTCTCTCTTCCCCTCCTCCCCCCTCTCTCCCCCACTCCTCCCTCTTCCCCTCCTCCCCCCTCTCTCCCCCACTCCTCCCTCTTCCCCTCCTCCCCCCTCTCTCCCCCACTCCTCCCTATTCCCCTCCTCCCCCCCTCTCTCCCCCACTCCTCCCTCTTCCCCTCCTCCCCCCTCTCTCCCCCACTCCTCTCTCTTCCCCTCCTCCCCCCTCTCTCCCTCACTCCTCCCTCTTCCCCTCCTCCCCCTCTCTCCCCCACTCCTCTCTCTTCCCCTCCTCCCCCTCTCTCCCCACTCCTCCCTCTTCCCCTCCTCCCCCCTCTCTCCCCCACTCCTCTCTCTTCCCCCCTCTCTCCCCCACTCCTCCCTCTTCCCCTCCTCCCCCTCTCTCCCCCACTCCTCTCTCTTCCCCCTCTCTCCCCCACTCCTCCCTCTTCCCCTCCTCCCCCCTCTCTCCCCCACTCCTCCCTCTTCCCCTCCTCCCCCCTCTCTCCCCCACTCCTCCCTCTTCCCCTCCTCCCCCCCTCTCTCCCCGCTCCTCTCTCTTCCCCTCCCCCCCTCTCTCCCCCACTCCTCCCTCTTCCCCTCCTCCCCCCCTCTCTCCCCCACTCCTCTCTCTTCCCCTCCTCCCCCTCTCTCCCCACTCCTCCCTCTTCCCCTCCTCCCCCCTCTCTCCCCCACTCCTCTCTCTTCCCCCCCTCTCTCCCCCACTCCTCCCTCTTCCCCTCCTCCCCCCCTCTCTCCCCCACTCCTCTCTCTTCCCCCCTCTCTCCCCCACTCCTCCCTCTTCCCCTCCTCCCACCCTCTCTCCCCCACTCCTCCCTCTTCCCCTCCTCCCCCTCTCTCCCCCACTCCTCTCTCTTCCCCTCCTCCCCCCCTCTCTCCCCCCACTCCTCCCTCTTCCCCTCCCCCCTCCCCACTCCTCTTCTTCTTGTTTTCTCCCAGACTCAAAGAGAAAGGGATCTAGGGCCCTCCCCTCATCTGAAATGTTCCGGCCCAGCTCCAAAACTTTGAGCCAATAAGCACAGCCCATTCAGAGCTGATGAATTCACTATACAATAGGTACATGTTTCAAAAGAGAGAGAGAGAGAGAGAGGTGGGAGAGAGAGAGAGAGAGAGAGAGAGGTGGGAGGCAGATTGACACAGAAGAAGAGAAGAGAAGAGATAGAGAGCAGAGAGAGAAGGCAACCAAGAGATTTGTTATGCAAACTGTGGGACCTAACTGCTGACTGGTATACACACTGGACCAGAGAGAGAGAGACTGACAAGACTGGAGAGACTGACAGAAAGAGAGACAGAGAGAGAGAGCGGGAGAAAGAGAGAGAGAGAGACTGACAAGACTGGAGGGACTGACAGAGAGAGAGAGAGAGAGACAGAGAGAGAGAGAGACTGACAAGACTGGAGAGACTGACAGAGAGAGAGAGAGAGACTGACAGAAAGAGCGGGAGAAAGAGAGAGAGAGAGACTGAGAGAGAGAGAGAGACTGACAAGACTGGAGAGACTGACAGAGAGAGAGAGAGAGAGACTGACAGAAAGAGCGGGAGAAAGAGAGAGAGAGACTGAGAGAGAGACTGAGAGAGAGACTGAGAGAGAGAGAGAGACTGACAGAGAGAGAGAGAGAGAGAGACGGACAGAAAGAGAGAGAGACGGACAGAAAGAGAGATGCTTTGTGTGTTGACGGTGCTGTGCTGGTCGTGGGCTGTGTTGGGGTATGGATACGGGCTGCAAAAGGACTCATCGGGGGTAGGACTGTGCCCTTCTCCGTGTCAGTGTGAGGAGGATGGTATCTTTGTTCTGGCGGACTGTTCTGAACTGGGACTAACAGCTGTACCTGCCAACCTCAGCCACCTAACTACTTACCTGTAAGTACACTACAGTATCTATACTTACCTTACCCCCTACCCCCTCTACCCTCTACCCTACCCCTCTACCCTACCCCCTACCCCCTCTACCCTACCCCTCTACCCTACCCCTCCCCCCTCTCTAGAGGGGCTGTCATACAGACTGCGGAGGGGCTGTCATATAGGCTGTATACATACGGACCCATCCAAGTGTTTATAAACACAGCGTTGCAGGACACACAGGCTAAAAATTGCCCCGACATCTTTCTCTCTGTGCGTCTCCATAGTAACGCCTCTAGAATCAGAACAGCAGAACGTTTTCAGAGTTTCTACAATACATCGCTCTATGATTCATGAAGAGAATTGTTACTGTAAGCAACTAGAAGGGGTGTGTGTGTGTGTGTGTGTGTGTGTGTGTGTGTGTGTGTGTGTGTGTGTGTGTGTGTGTGTGTGTGTGTGTGTGTGAGAGGTGGTGTGAGGTGTGTGTGTGTGTGTGTGTGTGTGTGTGTGTGTGTGTGTGTGTGTGTGTGTGTGTGTGTGTGTGTGTGTGTGTGAGAGAGGTGGTGTGAGGTGGGTGTGTGTGTGTGTGTGTGTGTGTGTGTGTGTGTGTGTGTGTGTGTGTGTGTGTGTGTGTGTGTGTGTGTGTGTGTGTGTGTGTGTGTGTGAAGTGGTGTGAGGTGGTGTGTGTGTGTGTGTGTGTGTGTGTGTGTGTGTGTGTGTGTGTGTGTGTGTGTGTGTGTGTGTGTGAGTGGTGGTGTGTGTGTGTGGGTGTGAGGTGGTGTGAGGTGGTGTGTGTGTGTGTGTGTGTGTGTGTGTGTGTGTGTGTGTGTGTGTGTGTGTGTGTGTGTGTGTGTGTGTGTGTGTGTGTGTGTGTGTGTGAGG
>NC_059456.1:108980900-108985900 GCF_905237065.1 Salmo salar | reverse complement strand
TCTACTCCTCTCTCCCACCTCCTCCCTCACTCTACTCCTCTCTCCCCCTCCTCCCCCACTCTACTCCTCTCTCCCACTCCTCCCCCACTCTACTCCTCTCTCCCCCTCCTCCCCCACTCTACTCCTCTCTCCCCCTCCTCTCTCCCCCTCCTCGCCCACTCTACTCCCCCTTCCTCCCCCACTCTACTCTACTCTCCCCCCTCCTCCCCCACTCTACTCCTCTCTCCCCCCTCCTCCCCACTCTACTCCCCCTTCCTCCCCCACTCTACTCTACTCTTCCCCCTCCTCCCCCACTCTACTCTCCCCCTCCTCCCCCACTCTACTCCTCTCTCCCCCCTCCTCCCCAGATGTACTAAATATAAAATGAATTCTCAATTGACAATGCTTTTCCGTACTCTGTGTGGTTTAAACATGTCAACATTCTAATGATTAATCGAATTCGATAAATCAGCCCATTTACGTTATCATTTTTTACATTTGTTAGACCTGTCAATCAAACAGTGTGGGTGGGGTTTAGGTAATGGGAGGCGGAACAGGTTGCCTAGACATTAACCTATAAAATAACTAGTACTATCTACATAAAATCATTATTTTATTTTAATTGAACATTTATTTAACTAGGAAAGTCAGTTAAGAACAAAGTCTTATTTTACAATGACGGCCTGCCCCGGCCAAACCCTCTCCTAACCCGGGCGACGCTGGGCCAATTGTGCGCCGTCCAATTGTAAAATAACCATTACTAGCTATATAAAAATTACTTGTGTCATGCACAAAGTAGATGTCCTAACCAACTTGCCAAAACTATAGTTTGTTAACAAGAAATTTGTGGATTGGTTGAAAAACGAGTTTTAATGACTCCAACCTAAGTGTATGTAAACTTCCGACTTCAACTGGTTGTGTGTCTTTTAGAAGGGTTGGGTTTAAAGCAGAACTCAAAATGAGGTTGGACCTTGTGTACCATTGACCAATAAAGTAAATTTAATCAAATCAAACGTTATTTGTCACACGCGCCGAATACAACAAGTGTAGACTTTACCGTGAAATGCTGACTTACAAGCCCTTAACAAACAGTGCAGTTCAAGAAGAGTGAAGAAAACATTCAGTCTGCCCTCCTCTTCCTCGTCAGTCTGCCCTCCTCCTCTTCCTCATCAGTCTGCCCTCCTCTTCCTCGTCAGTCTGCCCTCCTCTTCCTCGTCAGTCTGCCCTCCTCTTCCTCATCAGATATGCATCAGTTGGTCACAGATACCTTTAAAAAAAAAGTAGTTGCATAGATCAGAAACCCAGTCATTATCTGGTGTGACCACCATTTGCATGTAAAGCAACACATCTCCTTTGCATAGAGTTGATCAGGCTGTTGATTGTGGCCTGTGGAATGTTGTCCAGCTCCTCTTCAATGGCTGTGTGAAGTTTCAGGATATTGGCGGGAACTGGAACACGCTGTCGTATATGTTGATCCAGAGCATCCCAAACATGTTCAATGAGTGACAAGTCTGGTGAGTATGCAGGGCCATGGAAGAACTTGGACATTTTCAGCTTCCAGGAATTGTGTACAGATCCTTGCGACATGGGGTCGTGCATTATCATGCTGAAACACGAGGTGATGGCGGCGGATGAATGGCACGACAATGGACCTCAGGACCTCGTCACGGTATCTCTGAGCGTTCAAATTGCCATGGATAAAATTAAATTGTGTTCGTTGTCCGTAGCTTATGCCTGTCCATACCATAACCCCACCGCCACCATGGGGCACTCTGTTCACAATGTTGACATCAACAAACCGCTCGCTCACATGACGCTGTCTGCCATCCGCCCATTACGGTTGAAACCCGGGATTCATCTGATTCCTCTCCAGCGACGGTAAGCATTTGCCCACTGAAGTCGGTTGCGACTTCAAACTGAGAGGCAACGCTCCTAGTAGCCGGGGACTTTAATGCAGGGAAACTTAAATCCGTTTTACCTCATTTCTATCAGCATGTTACATGTGCAACCAGAGGGAAAAAAAACTCTGGACCACCTTTAGTCCACACACGGAGACACATACAAAGCTCTACCTCGCCCTCCATTTGGCAAATCTGACCATAACTTTATCCTCCTGGTTCCTGCTTTCAAGTAAAAATTAAAGCAGGAAGCGCCAGTGACTCGGTCTATAAGAAAGTGATCAGATGACGCAGATGCTACGCTACAGGACTGTTTTGCTATCACAGACTGGAACATGTTCCAGGATTCCTCCGATGGCATTGAGGAGTACACCACATCTGTCATTGGCTTCATCAATAAGTGCATCGATGACGTCCCCCCCCCCAGTGACCGTACGCACATACCCCAACCAGAAGCCATGGATTACAGTCTACGTCCGCACTGAGCTAAAGGCTAGAGCTGCCGCTTTCAAGGAGCGGGACTCTAACCCGGAAGCTTATAAGAAATCCCGCTATGCCCTCCGTCGAACCATTAAACAGGGAAAGCATCAATACAGGACTAAGATCAAATCGTACTACACCGTCTCTGACACTCGTCGGATGTGGCAGGGCTTGTAAACCATTACAGACTACAAAGGGAAGCACTGCCGAGAGCTGCCCAGTGACACAAGCCTACCAGACGAGCTAAATAACTTCTATGTTCGCTTCGAGGCAAATAACAACGAAACATGCATGAGAGCATCAGCTGTTCTGGACGACTGTGTGATCACGCTCTCCGTAGCCGGCATGAGTAAGACCTTTAAACAGGTCAACATTCACAAGGCAGCAGGGCCAGACGGATTACCAGGACGCGTACTCAGAGCATGCGCTGACCAACTGGCAAGTATCTTCACTAACATTTTCAACCTCTCCCTGTCTGAGTCTGTAATACCAACATGTTTTAAGCAGACCACCATAGTCCCTGTGGCCAAGAACACTAAGGTAACCAGCCTAAATGACTACTGACCCGTAGCACTCACGTCTGTAGCCATGAAGTGCTTTGAAAGGTTGGTCATGGCTCACATCAACACCATTATCCCAGAAACCCTAGACCACCTTCTAAGTTTGCCGATGATACAACAGTGCTAGGCCTGATCACCAACAACGACGAGACAGCCTATAGGGAGGAGGTCAGAGCCCAGGCCGCGTGGTGCCAGAATAACAACCTCTCCCTCAACGTAACCAAGACTAAGGAGATGATTGTGGACAACAGGAAAAGGAGGACCGAGCACGCCACCATTCTCATCGAAGGGGCTGCAGTGGAGCAGGTTGAGAGCTTCAAGTTTCTTGGTATCCACATCACCAGCAAACTAACATGGTCCAAGCACACCAAGACAGTCGTGAAGAGGGCACGACAAAACCTATTCCCCGCTCAGGAGACTAAAAAGATTTGGCATGGGTCCTCAGATCCTCAAAAGGTTCTACAGCTGCACCATCGAGAGCATCCTGACTGGTTGCATCACTGCCTGGTATGGCAACTGCTCGGCCTCCAACCGCAAGGCGCTACAGAGGGTAATGCGTACGGCCCAGTACATCACTGGGGCCAAGCTGCCTGCCATCCAGGACCTCTATACCAGGCGGTGTCAGAGGAAGGCCCTAAAAATTGCCAAAGACTCCAGACACCCTAGTCATAGACTGTTCTCTCTGCTACCGCATGGCAAGCGGTACCGGAGTGCCAAGTCTGTCAAAGATGCTTCTAAACAGCTTCTACCTCCAGGCCATAAGACTCCTGAATACCTAATCAAATGGCTACCCAGAATATTTGCATTGCCCCCCCTCCCCCTTTTACACCGCTGCTACTCTCTGTTGTTATCCTCTATGCATAGTCACTTTAATAACTCTACCTACATGTACATATTACCTCAAATAACCGTTACCCCCTGCAAATTGACTCTGTACCGGTACCCCCTGTATATAGCCTCCACATTGACTCTGTACCGGTACCCCCTGTATATAGCCTCCACATTGACTCTGTACCGGTACCCCCTGTATATAGCCTCCACATTGACTCTGTACCGGTACCCCCCTGTATATAGCCTCCACATTGACTCTGTACCGGTACCCCCTGTATATAGCCTCCACATTGACTCTGTACCGTAACACCCTGTATATAGCCTCCACATTGACTCTGTACCGGTACCCCCTGTATATAGCCTCCACATTGACTCGGTACCGGTACCCCCCTGTATATAGCCTCCACATTGACTCTGTACCGCTACCCCCTGTATATAGCCTCCACATTGACTCTGTACCGTAATACCCTGTATATAGCCTCCACATTGACTCTGTACCGTAATACCCTGTATATAGCCTCCACATTGACTCTGTACCGTAACACCCTGTATATAGCCTCCACATTGACTCTGTACCGGTACCCCCTGTATATAGCCTCCACACTGACTCTGTACCGGTTCCCCCCTGTATATAGCCTCCACATTGACTCTGTACCGGCACCCCCTGTATATAGCCTCCACATTGACTCTGTACCGGTACCCCCTGTATATAGCCTCCACATTGACTCTGTACCGGTACCCCCTGTATATAGCCTCCACATTGACTCTGTACCGGTACCCCCTGTATATAGCCTCCACATTGACTCTGTACCGGTACCCCCTGTATATAGCCTCCACGTTGACTCTGTACCGGTACCCCCTGTATATAGCCTCCACATGGACTCTGTACCGGTACCCCCTGTATATAGCCTCCACATTGACTCTGTACCGGTACCCCCTGTATATAGCCTCCACACTGACTCTGTACCGTAACACCCTGTATATAGCCTCCACATTGACTCTGTACCGGTACCCCCTGTATATAGCCTCCACATTGACTCTGTACCGGTACCCCCTGTATATAGCCTCCACACTGACTCTGTACCGGTACCCCCTGTATATAGCCTCCACATTGACTCTGTACCGGTACCCCCTGTATATAGCCTCCACATTGACTCTGTACCGGTACCCCCTGTATATAGCCTCCACATTGACTCTGTACCGGTACCCCTGTATATAGCCTCCACATTGACTCTGTACCGGTACCCCCTGT
>NC_059456.1:108925900-108973400 GCF_905237065.1 Salmo salar | reverse complement strand
TATGTTGCCTGTAAAAACACGTTTCTTTCAAAGAGCCCTATTGTTACCTCAGTTTTGTCACCATTAGCCTTTTTATATAGCAATTCCTATTTGCCGGGAAGGAGCAAGAGACACTCACCTTTGACCCTGTTGTTGCGACCGTTGTCATGGTATCCCGACAGCTTAATTCCTCTGTTTTTAAATTCAGATGTGCATTTTGTCTTTGTTTTCTCCACGTTCACTTCAACAGTAAGTTAGCAGCCTACTTGTAAATCATTTGTAAATAATTACCTTGTATTTTCCTGTTATGGTCAATAAATAGTTATCTACTCAAAACGTTATCAGATATATTTTGCTAGCCTAATTATATGAGCTGGCTAGATAAAGAAATATATGATTCATTTGTTAATGCAGGTCCTAGGAAACATTACGAGAATAATACAATTCATTTTCTAAAGAATATAATATAATATTTTGAATTGAATTATGTTACTGGTCTGCGCTGCGCCAATGCAGATGAAAACAACAGTTGTTATTTTGTTCATTTAAAACAGACAGGATGCAGCCTTCCTTCCCCTGCCCTGGCCACAGTCAACACACATGGATTTTATAGCGATCATTTATAACGGAATATGATATAATAATATATCTCGTAGGCACAACTTGAGTGTCAATAAATGTATGAAACCACTGTCAATATAACCAACGCGTTTTCAGGCCGCGTCTGTGTAACAGTGTAGGTTCCCGTCCCTCATCTTCGCCCCAACCTGGGCTCGAACCAGGGACCCTCTGCACACATCAACAACTGACACCCCACGAAGCGTCGTTACCCATCGCGCCACAAAAGCCGCGGCCCTTTGCAACGCAAGGGGAAACCCTACTTCAAGTCTCAGAGCGAGTGACGTCACTGATTGAAACGCTATTAGCGCGCACCACCGCTAACTAACTAGCCATTTCACATCGGTTACACCACCGCTAACTAACTAGCCATTTCACATCGGTTACACCACCGCTAACTAACTAGCCATTTCACATCGGTTACACCACCGCTAACTAACTAGCCATTTCACATCGGTTACACCACCGCTAACTAACTAGCCATTTCACATCGGTTACACCACCGCTAACTAACTAGCAATTTCACATCGGTTACACCACCGCTGACTAACTAGCCATTTCACATCGGTTACACCACCGCTAACTAACTAGCCATTTCACATCGGTTACACCACCGCTAACTAACTAGCCATTTCACATCGGTTACACCACCGCTAACTAACTAGCCATTTCACATCGGTTACACCACCGCTAACTAACTAGCCATTTCACATCGGTTACGTCACCGCTAACTAACTAGCCATTTCACATCGGTTTACACCACCGCTAACTAACTAGCCATTTCACATCGGTTACGCCACCGCTAACTAACTAGCCATTTCACATCGGTTACACCACCGCTAACTAACTAGCCATTTCACATCGGTTACACCACCGCTAACTAGCTAGCCATTTCACATCGGTTACGTCACCGCTAACTAACTAGCCATTTCACATCGGTTACGTCACCGCTAACTAACTAGCCATTTCACATCGGTTACACCACCGCTAACTAACTAGCCATTTCACATCGGTTACGTCACCGCTAACTAACTAGCCATTTCACATCGGTTACACCACCGCTAACTAACTAGCCATTTCACATCGGTTACGTCACCGCTAACTAACTAGCCATTTCACATCGGTTTACACCACCGCTAACTAACTAGCCATTTCACACCGGTTACGTCACCGCTAACTAACTAGCCATTTCACATCGGTTACACCACCGCTAACTAACTAGCCATTTCACATCGGTTACGTCACCGCTAACTAACTAGCCATTTCACATCGGTTACACCACCGCTAACTAACTAGCCATTTCACATCGGTTACGTCACCGCTAACTAACTAGCCATTTCACATCGGTTACACCACCGCTAACTAACTAGCCATTTCACATCGGTTACGTCCGTCTTTCAGTCACGTAAAGAACTAAAACACGCGGTTGAACCTCTGTGGGGTGACGGCAGGAAGTTGCTGTTTTGATCCATGTTGGATGTGATCACACGATCGAGAGCTTTCTCCTCTTTCAAATCCCTCTAGACGAGTTGTTTTCGCTGAAGACAGATAGCCTATTAGCGATTTGTAGTTTAAGTTAGTAACTTATTAGTATTACAGTTTTTCCTCGATTGTTTACACACATTGTCTGAAAGCATGCCTCATATTCTCAGAACTCTACACACAAATCAAAAACACACACACACACACACACACAATGGGCAAAACCCCTCAATTCTCCAGCAAAAATGAAACTTTACATTCAAAACAATGTTATTTCTTATCAAAATGGTATTTTGTTTTCAAATGACACACACACACAAACCATCATATGAATAGACATTTATAAGAACCAGTTGAACACTGATGTGCTCAATGTAAAACACTATGATGAATGGAAAACACTTCTTCTCCATTCATCATAATGACTTAGGCCTTTTCTGGTTCAGTGTTGCCATTACTACAGACAGTACATTACATAAGTGTGTTGTAAAATATTTGTAGAATATTGTTTTTTATACTCAGAACACACAAATACACGGTAACTAATATATTTTATTTTTCCCACAAAAACAATGTACACAGTGTACATCCCATTCCAAACCAACACAAAGTTGCACATACAGTGGTCTACATACAAAACAGAAGAATTTAATGTATACAGTTACAGTAAAAAAAATACAAATAATAATAAATAAACTATGCTGCATCCTCTCTTCTGTTGCGGTCTGGCCACAGCACCTCATCCACATCACGAGCAATGTTTTCCCTGGCCAAGCAGCGGGGGAAATATCGCCTGGCATGGCGATTCCAGCCATGAAATGCATCAGCCGCTATATCTTCACATGATCAACCAAAGTGGCTCGGATCTCATCAGAGATTACGGTCCTTGGCCTTCCTCGTCCTCGTCCCCGTCCCCGTCCCCATCCTCCTCCTCTTACTCTCACTCCCCTGGCTCTGCCTCTGTTTCCAATGTTGGCATCCATTGCTCCAAAACAGAAGAGCTCATCTGTTGCCCTTTTATGCTAAAGCTCTGATTGCTAATTGTAAAACTGTGTGACTGGTGTTTGCCCGTGTGATGAGTCAGTGTGCATAGTATTTGAATGGCAGTGTGTTCATTGTGAAAACAAGAGATTTTCTGCATGAAAATTGTGCCAAATGCAAAGAATTGTGTGTAGTGTTTTGAAAAAAAAAAGTGTGTTTTTAGAACTGCGATTTGAGAGTAAAGCAGGAATTGTGCTTGTAGTTTAGCAGAATTGGTTCAGGGGGTTGGTGCATGAGTTACATGTTGTGGTCATTGCGTCTCAAGGACCAGTATTTGTGTGTAAACAATTGAGAAAAACTGTAACTCATCATTTATTTTCTAAATACGAGGCCCTTTAAACATTTGCTTTTCAAAGTCAAGAAAAAATGAAATGGCAGTGTCGAATCAAATCAAATCAAATTTATTTATATAGCCCTTTGTACATCAGCTGAAATCTCAAAGTGCTGTACAGAAACCCAGCCTAAAACCCCAAACAGCAAGCAATGCATGTGAAAGAAGCACGGTGGCTAGGAAAAACTCCCTAGGAAAAACTCCCTAGAAAGGCCAAAAACCTAGGAAGAAACCTAGAGAGGAACCAGGCTATGAGGGGTGGCCAGTCCTCTTCTGGCTGTGCCGGGTGGATATTATAACAGAACATGGTCAAGATGTTAAAATGTTCATAAATGACCAGCATGGTCAAATAATAATAATCATAGTAGTTGTCGAGGGTGCAACAAGCACATCCGGTGAACAGGTCAGGGTTCCGTAGCCGCAGGCAGAACAGTTGAAACTGGAGCAGCAGCATGGCCAGGTGGACTGGGGACAGCAAGGAGTCATCATGCCAGGTAGTCCCGAGGCATGGTCCTAGGGCTCAGGTCCTCCGAGAGAAAGAAAGAAAGAAAGAGAGAGAATTAGAGAGAGCATATTTACGTTCACACAGGACACCGGATAAGACAAGAGTATACTCCAGATGTAACAGACTGACCCTAGCCCCCCGACACATAAACTACTGCAGCATAAGTACTGGAAGCTGAGACAGGAGGGATCAGAAGACACTGTGGCCCCATCCGATGATACCCCCGGACAGGGCCAAACAGGCAGGATATAACCCCACCCACTTTGCCAAAGCACAGCCCCCACACCACTAGAGGGATGTCTCCAACCACCAACTTACCGTCCTAAGACAAGGCCGAGTATAGCCCACAACGATCTCCGCCATGGCACAACCCAAGGGGGGGCGCCAACCCAGACAGGAAGACCACGTCAGTGACTCAACCCACTCAAGTGACGCACCCCTCCCATGGACGGCATGGAAGAACACCAGTAAGTCAGTGACTCAGCCTCTGTAATAGGGTTAGAGGCAGAGAATCCCAGTGGAAAGAGGGGAACCGGCAAGGCAGAGACAGCAAGGGCGGTTCGTTGCTCCAGCCTTTCCGTTCACCTTCACACTCCTGGGCCAGACTATACTTAATCATAGGACCTACTGAAGAGATAAGTCTTCAATAAAGACTTAAAGGTTGAGACTGAGTCTGCGTCTCTCACATGGGTAGGCAGACCATTCCATAAAAATTGAGCTCTATAGGAGAAAGCCCTACCTCCAGCTGTTTGCTTAGAAATTCTAGGGACAATTAGGAGGCCTGCGTCTTGTGACCGTAGCGTACGTGTAGGTATGTACGGCAGGACCAAATCGGAAAGATAGGTAGGAGCAAGACCATGTAATGCTTTGTAGGTTAGCAGTGTAGGGAGGCTAGCACTGGAGTAATATGATCAAATTTTTTGGTTCTAGTCAGGATTCTAGCAGCCGTATTTAGCACTAACTGAAGTTTGTTTAGTGCTTTATCCGGGTAGCCGGAAAGTAGAGCATTGCAGTAGTCGAGCCTAGAAGTAACAAAAGCATGGATGAATTTTTCTGCGTCATTTTTGGACAGAAAGTTTCTGATTTTTGCAATGTTACGTAGATGGAAAAAAGCTGTCCTTGAAACAGTCTTGATATGTTCTTCAAAAGAGAGATCAGGGTCCAGAGTAACGCCGAGGTCCTTCACAGTTTTATTTGAGACGACTGTACAACCATCCAGATTAATTGTCAGATTCAACAGAAGATCTCTTTGTTTCTTGGGACCTAGAACAAGCATCTCTGTTTTGTCCGAGTTTAAAAGTAGAAAGTTTGCAGCCATCCACTTCCTTATGTCTGAAACACAGGCTTCTAGCGAGGGCAATTTTGGGGCTTCACCATGTTTCATTGAAATGTACAGCTGTGTGTCGTCCGCATAGCAGTGAAATGTAACATTATGTTTCCGAATGACATCCCCAAGAGGTAAAATATATAGTGGAAACAATATTGGTCCTAAAACGGAACCTTGAGGAACACCGAAATTTACAATTGATTTGTCAGAGGACAAACCATCCAGAGAGACAAACTGATATCTTTCCAACAGATAAGATCTAAACCAGGCCAGAACTTGTCCATGTAGACCAATTTGGGTTTCCAATCTCTCCAAAAGAATGTGGTGATCGATGGTATCAAAAGCGGCACTAAGATCTAGGAGCACGAGGACAGATGCAGAGCCTCGGTCTGACGTCATTAAAAGGTCATTTACCACCTTCACAAGTGCAGTCTCAGTGCTATGATGGGGTCTAAAACCAGACTGAAGCGTTTCGTATACATTGTTTGTCTTCAGGAAGGCAGTGAGTTGCTGTGCAACAGCTTTTTCTAAAATTTTTGAGAGGAATGGAAGATTCGATATAGGCCGATAGTTTTTTATAATTTCTGGGTCAAGATTCGGCTTTTTCAAGAGAGGCTTTATTACTGCCACTTTTAGTGAGCTTGGTACACATCCGGTGGATAGAGAGCCGTTTATTATGTTCAACATAGGAGGGCCAAGCACAGGAAGCAGCTCTTTCAGTAGTTTAGTTGGAATAGGGTTCAGTATGCAGCTTGAAGGTTTAGAGGCCATGATTATTTTCATCATTGTGTCAAGAGATATAGTACTAAAACACTTTAGTATCTCCCTTGATCCTAGGTCCTGGCAGAGTTGTGCAGACTCAGGACAATGGAGCTTTGGAGGAATACCCAGATTTAAAGAGGAGTCCGTAATTTGCTTTCTAATGATCATGATCTTTTCCTCAAAGAAGTTCATAAATGTATTACTGCTGAAGTGAAAGCCATCCTCCATTTGCGAATGCTGCTTTTTAGTTAGCTTAGTCCATTCCCCCCAGGCTAAATACCAGTATACATCCCCCCAGGCTAAATACCAGTATACATCCCCCCAGGCTTAATACCAGTATACATTCCCCAGGCTAAATACCAGTATACATCCCCCCAGGCTAAATACCAGTATACATCCCCCCAGGCTTAATACCAGTATACATTCCCCCAGGCTAAATACCAGTATACATTCCCCCAGGCTTAATACCAGTATACATCCCCCCAGGCTTAATACCAGTATACATCCCCCAGGCTTAATACCAGTATACATTCCCCCAGGCTAAATACCAGTATACATCCCCCCAGGCTAAATACCAGTATACATCCCCCCAGGCTTAATACCAGTATACATCCCCCCAGGCTAAATACCAGTATACATCCCCCCCAGGCTAAATACCAGTATACATCCCCCCAGGCTAAATACCAGTATACATCCCCCAGGCTAAATACCAGTATACATCCCCCCAGGCTTAATACCAGTATACATCCCCCCAGGCTAAATACCAGTATACATCCCCCCAGGCTAAATGGCAGTGTCCATTTCCCCCAGGCTAAATGGCAGTGTCCATTTTCCCCAGGCTAAATACCAGTATACATCCCCCCAGGCTAAATGGCAGTGTCCATTCCCCCCAGGCTAAATGGCAGTGTCCATTTTCCCCAGGCTAAATACCAGTATACATCCCCCAGGCTAAATACCAGTATACATCCCCCCAGGCTAAATACCAGTATACATCCCCCCAGGCTTAATACCAGTATACATCCCCCCAGGCTAAATACCAGTATACATCCCCCCCAGGCTAAATGGCAGTGTCCATTTCCCCCAGGCTAAATGGCAGTGTCCATTTTCCCCAGGCTAAATGGCAGTGTCCATTTTCCCCAGGCTAAATGGCAGTGTCCATTTCCCCCAGGCTAAATGGCAGTGTCCATTCCCCCCAGGCTAAATGGCAGTGTCCATTTCCCCCAGGCTAAATGGCAGTGTCCATTCCCCCCAGGCTAAATGGCAGTGTCCATTTCCCCCCAGGCTAAATGGCAGTGTCCATTTCCCCCAGGCTAAATGGCAGTGTCCATTTCCCCCAGGCTAAATGGCAGTGTCCATTTCCCCCAGGCTAAATGGCAGTGTCCATTTCCCCCCAGGCTAAATGGCAGTGTCCATTTCCCCCAGGCTAAATGGCAGTGTCCATTTCCCCCAGGCTAAATGGCAGTGTCCATTTCCCCCAGGCTAAATGGCAGTGTCCATTTCCCCCAGGCTAAATGGCAGTGTCCATTTCCCCCAGGCTAAATGGCAGTGTCCATTCCCCCAGGCTAAATGGCAGTGTCCATTTCCCCCAGGCTAAATGGCAGTGTCCATTCCCCCCAGGCTAAATGGCAGTGTCCATTTCCCCCCAGGCTAAATGGCAGTGTCCATTCCCCCCAGGCTAAATGGCAGTGTCCATTCCCCCCAGGCTAAATGGCAGTGTCCATTCCCCCCAGGCTAAATACCAAATCATTTCTGTGCCAATAGGAAAGAATTGCTCAAGGACAGAACTACAGAAATGTAAATGGCGAGGATAAATGTGATTGACAAGGACAAGTTTGATGTCGGACAACAATAAAAATGTTTATGATTTAATACCAAAGACAGTAAGATGAAAGATGGTTTGCGGGACTTTAAAACACATCGCCCTATCATAACCAGGTCAGCTGGTGGAAACAGAAGTACAGGCTTTGTTGCTGGCAACACCTTTTCAGATAAAAAGAAAATGCGACAAAAAGTTGTCGGAATAACATCTTGGTACGAAACGTATATCTCTCTCTCCCTTTACACACTCTCTGTTTTTCTCCCTCTAATTCTGCTCTCTCTCTCTCTCTCTCTCTCTCTCTCTCTCTCTCTCTCTCTCTCTCTCTCTCTCTCTCTCTCTCTCTCTCAATTCCTCTTCCTTCTCTCTCTTTCTTTCTCCCTCCTTTGTGGCTGTGTCCTCTCCGTGTCTCAGCCAGGTGAATGCCTCGTCTCTCTCTCTCTCTCTCTCTCTTTGTGCTAAAGAAAAGGAAGAGAGGAAGAGAGAGTGAGTTCAGAAACAAAAGGAGCGATGCCTCACCCAGGATGTCTGGAGTGAGAGAAAACAAAAAGCTAAACATTTTCTTTAGAGGAAGAAGGAGGAGAGGGTGTGTCCTCCTTCCTGTGGCATTGTGTCCTCCTTCCTGTGGCATTGTGTCCTCCTTCCTGTGGCATTGTGTCCTCCTTCCTGTGGCATTGTGTCCTCCTTCCTGTGGCATTGTGTCCTCCTTCCTGTGGCATTGTGTGTGTGTGTGTGTGTGTGTGTGTGTGTGTGTGTGTGTGTGTGTGTGTGTGTGTGTGTGTGTCCTTTCAGATGCTGTAGAAAGTAAACACATAGTAAACTTCTCTTTGACTGCCTTGTCATTGTGGTGGAAATATCTTATTTCATCAGAGCCTGAAAGACAGAGCACCAGGCTGTCCTGTTATTAATACAGAGCACCAGTCTGTCCTGTTATTTATACAGAGCACCAGTCTGTCCTGTTATTTATACAGAGCACCAGTCTGTCCTGTTATTAATACAGAGCACCAGTCTGTCCTGTTATTAATACAGAGCACCAGTCTGTCCTGTTATTAATACAGAGCACCAGTCTGTCCTGTTATTTATACAGAGCACCAGTCTGTCCTGTTATTAATACAGAGCACCAGTCTGTCCTGTTATTTATACAGAGCACCAGTCTGTCCTGTTATTTATACAGAGCACCAGTCTGTGAGACAAGTGTTTAACTCTGGACACATGAACGGTAAGATGCCTACGAAGGGTCCGGGGCAACAGAAGACGAACAGCATATGGGATAATGATTTTGGAGATGGGGAAACGGGACAATAAACCAGGGAGAGAGTTTGCGAGATTCCACCAGGATGGGCAAATCCTGGGTGGACAGCCATACCTTCTGCCCGAGACGATAACAACGAGCCGGGGTCCGGTGGCAATCCGCTTGTCGTGGTCTTGAGGAAGGCCGACCGGGCTTTCCTCCAGATACGACGACAGCGTCGGACAAACATCTAGGCAGAAGGCATGCCAACCTCTACTTCCTGCTCTGGGAAGAGCGGGGGCTGATACCCCAGGAAACACTCAAAAGGAGATAAGCCCGTGGCAGAGCAAGGAAGGGTGTTGCGGGCGTATTCGACCCACACCAGCTGCTGGCTCCAGGTGGTAGGGTTGGCGGAGGCCAGGCAGCTTAGAGTATTCTCTAGGTCCTGATTGGCTCGCTCCGACTGGCCGTTGCACTGGGGGTGGACCCAATGAGGGTGCAGAACGCCTTCCAGAACCGGGATGAGAACTGAGGGCCCCGGTCAGAGACAATGTTGACTGGTAGTCCATGGATCCGGAAGACGTGCTGCACCATGAGATGGGACGTCTTCTTGGCAGAGGGTCGTTTGGGGAGAGGAATGAAATGGGCGGCTTTGTAAAACCGATCCACCACCGTCAAGATGGCGGTGTTGCCATCAGATGGGAGAAGACCCGTGACAAATATAGCTTGAGGTTCAGGGCAGAACGCTGGGACAGGACCGCCCCCACTCCTACATCAGAAGCATTGGCTTCCACCACGGACTGACGGGAAGGGTCAGGATGAACCAAGATGGGAGCTGTGGTGAAGCGGTGTTTGAGGTCCCGGAACGCCAGGTCAACAACAGGGGACCATGTGAACAGAACCTTGGGAGAGGTGAGGGCAGACAGGGGGGAGGCCAGGGTGCTGTAACTCCGGATAAAGCGGCAATAAAAGTTGGCGAACCCCAGGAAACATGGCAGGTGCACCCTGGACGTAGGCTGTGGACAATCCACCAATGCTCTCACCTTCCTGGGATCCATCTGGACACTCCCAGTGGAGATGATATACCCCAGAAAGGGGATGGTGGAGCGCAGGAACTCACATTTCTCTGCCTCAACAAACAGCTGATTCTCCAGGAGGCATTGAAGAACCTGTCGGACATGGAGCACATGTTCTTGGGGGGAACGGGAGAAAATTAGGATTTCATCAATGTAGACGAAGACAAACCGGTTCAACATGTTGCGAAGATCATCATTTACCAGAGCCTGGAACACAGCAGGGGAGTTGGTGAGGCCAAATGGCATGACTAAATACTCGTAGTGGCCGCTGGCCGTGTTGAAAGGTGGTGTTCCACTCATCCCCCTCCCGTATCCACACCAGGTGGTAGGCGTTCCATAGATCCAGCTCGGAAAACACGGTTGACCCCTGGAGAGGCTCTAAGGCCCATGAGATGAGTGGTAGTGGGTAGTGGTTCCTCACCGTTATGTCAACCGGTAGTTGATGCACGGGCGCAGGGTCTTGTCCTTCTTCTTCTCCACAAAGAAGAAACCGGCGCCGGCCGGAGAGGACAAAGGATGGATAAATCCTGCAACTAGGGTGTCCCCAATGTAGGTCTCCATGGCCTTGGTCTCTGGTCCCGATAGAGAATACAGTCGTCCTCGGGGCAGAGCGATGCTAGGGAGAATGTCAATCCCACCAGTCATAAGGTCGGTGCAGCGGAAGCGAAGTGGTCCCAGGCCTTGTTGAACACCTCCCGGAGGTCCTGGTACTCCGCGGGAATGGCGTAGAAGTCCGGGGCACCTTCTGAGCCCCCAGGCAGACGTACCGGGGAAGGTTGTGCTGACTTCAGGCAATGAGCGTGGCAGAACGGACTCCAGCTCATGATGGCACCAGTAGATCAGTTGATGAGGGGATTGTGTCGCTGGAGCCAGGAGAATCCCAATACCACGTGAATCTGAGGAGACTTAATGAGCAGAAATGGAATAGTCTTGGTGTGATTCCCTGACACCCGTAGGTTAATGGGAGTGGTATTAAACTCCCGAGCAGTAAGCTCCTCCGAGACGCCATGCAGGAACATATCGAACATCACTTCCTGGTTCCAAGCACTCTCTGCTGCTCACGTGCGGAAATCCACCACATAGTCTGCCACAATGCGGGAGTCTTGCTGAAGTTGGATTCGCTTCTGGGCAGCTTCTCTCCCGGAGAATGGGGCATCAAAAACCTTCTTCACCTCTCCCACGAACCCCTCCAGGCTAATGCATATGGATGGCTGTTGTTCCCATACAGCAACAGCAGTAGCCCAGGTGAGAGCCCTCCCAGACATCAGCATGATGAGGTAGGTTATCTTGGAGCGATCCGAGGGGAAGGAGGAGGGCTGAAGCTCGAAGATGAGGACACACTGCGCTAGAAACGCCCGACAGGTGCTCGGCTCGCCGCTGAAGCGTTCCGGGGAGGTAAGCGAGGCTCTCGAGAAGGTGGAGTGACCGATGAGATGGTGCTGCTAACAGCTGAGTTACTGAGGGGCTGTGGGGTTACCACCTTGGTAGACTGCCTCCCAGACAACCCACAGAATCGCTCCAGCAAAATGTCCAATGCCCGGTCGTGGCGTTCAGCCAACGTTTGGACATCCTCCATAAGGCCACGAAGCAGTTCCTCGTACCTCCCCATGGTGCCTCCTCGGGAGGAGGTGGCGTTGCGCAGCTGGCCCGGGTCTGCTGGGTCAGTCATGGCCAGTTCGTACTATCACTGTCTACCTGTCTACCTGTCTACCTGTCTATCTCCCAGATGCAGACAACGTCAAAGTACCAACAGTTTATTCATCCGGCCGTCGGAAACTTACAAAGGCACCCAGACCTTCGTCCCCGATGTCTCCATCTCTTTCTCCTGCGAATGACGGGGTCGAGGGCCTTGTCGGGCGTCTGAAGTAAATTCTTCCCGTCCGACTCGTTAAAGAAAAAGTATTCCTCCAGTATTCCTCCAGTAAGGAGGTGAGTAATCGCTATCCTGATATCTAAAAGCTCTTTTCGGCTATTAGAGACGGTGGAAGAAACATTATGTACAAAATAAACACACATAATTGGTCCATAAAACGGCAGCCATCACCTCCGGCGCAAAAAAATCTATTTTTTGACTGCCTTTACAGGACGGGACCGATGAAGTACAAGTGTTTTCACAGGTTACGAGTTCACTGTGTGTGTGTGTGTGTGTGTGTGTGTGTGTGTGTGTGTGTGTGTGTGTGTGTGTGTGTGTGTGTGTGTGTGTGTGTGTGTGTGTGTGTGTGTGTGTGTGTGGTGCTTCAACAATTACCCTCACACACACCTTGTCACGTCAGACTAGGGGAGAAATGGAGTGTGTCTGGGTTATGGGCCGGGAGGGGGGGGAGATAACAAGGGAGAAAGAGAGAGAGGAAAAAGTAGAACTACACTATTAAAAATTCCCTCCCTCGCTCCCTCAATCCCTCCCTCCCTCCCTCCCTCCCTCCCTCCCTCCCTCCCTCCCTCCCTCCCTCCCTCCCTCCCTCCCTCTATTTCTCCCTACCTTTCTCTATCCCTCTCTCTCTAAAGCCCTGAAAGAAATGGATGGAAAGATATCCCCTGGCCCTGATGAACTAGACCCCTGCCTCCTACACCTAGCTGCAGACATCATTGCTCCCCCCTTAACATGTATTTTTAACCTCACGCTTGATGTTAAGGAAATCCCCAAGTTATGGAAATCTGCTTTTGTACTTCCTCTCCTGAAAGCTGGAGATCCTTCGCTACTTGACAACAATCGATCCATATCAAAATTATCTGTACTGTCAAAAGGATCTGGAGTCTTTAGTCATTAGGCAGCTAAAGGTCTACTTCCAAGAAAACAACATCTTAAATGGAATGCAATCAGGGTTTAGGTCTGGCCACAGCACTGCTTCAGCAACATCCACTGTGCTCTTGATAAGAAGTTACATTGTGTGTCTGTTTTTATTGATTTGTCGAAAGGCTTTTGACACCGTGGAACATGCTGTGTTAGTGCAAAGGTTAACATGTTGTAGAATTACTGGTCATGCTCTAGATTGGTTTATAAATTACCTATCAAATCACACAATGTGTAAATGGCGGATGGTTGTAAATCTGAGTCCATAGAGGTGTGCTCAGGTGTTCCGCAAGGTTCTACTTTGGGCCCACTGTTGTTCATTTTGTATATCAACAACATTGGGGGGGGGATCTTATTGAAACAGCGGATGTTCATTTGTATGCAGATGATACTGTTCTTTATTCAAGTGGTAGTAGTTTATCTTTAGCTTTTGAAAATGCCCAAAGAGCATTTAACACCATACAAACAGAATCTGTATGATTTAAAGCTGGTTCTAAATTCAGGGAAAAACAAAATGCATGGTATTTTCAACATGCCAGGCATGTTACTAACCATGTCATTGCTACATTGGCTGGACATACTATAGAGCAAGTTAAAGTGTATAAATATTTGGGTGTGTGGGTTGTGCATGTAGAGAACTTGATAAGGAAGCTCAAGCTGAGAATAGGATTCTATTACCGGCATAAGGCTTGTTTTTCTCTGGAGGCCAGGAAGGAGCTGGTACGATGTACATTCCTGTCGGTTTTAGATTTTAGTGATGTTATATATATGCAGGCCTCAACCACTACCCTGAGAGCACTTGATTCAGTGTACCATGCAGCCGTCAGGTTCATTACAAATCAGAAACGTCTAACACATCATTGTGATCTCTACAGCGCTGTTGGCTGGTCGGCATTGACCTTGCGCAGGCTTAAACATACCCTGATTTTATAAAGCCGTATTGGCTAAAATGTCATTTTATCTCTGTTCTTTTTTTAGTCAGGTCGATAAATAAATATCAATTACGGTCCCATTCTGATTTGCTTTATAACAGTTACCAAAAATTAGACCAGGTCATGGTAGAAATAGTTGTAGTTACTCGGCTCCGTGGTCCTGGAATTCTCTCCTGAACTATTTAAACATTTGATCATCTCGTTTCGTTGGTGGAGTTTAAACACTTGATCGATGTCTATATAATTGAATTGTCTTTCGGCTGTTTTATTGTTTTTTAGCGTAAAATGTTTTCTTGGAAAAGAGATGTTATCTATATGAGAAAAACCTGGATAAATAAAGGTTAAATAAAAAACATTTAAAAAAAAATCCCACCTCCATCCCTCTCTCCCTCTCTCCCTCCCCCCCTTTATCCCTCTCTCTATCCCTCCCTCTATCGCTCCCTCTATCGCTCCCTCCATCCCTCTCTCCCTCCCTCTCTCTCTCTATCCCTCCCTCTATCCCTCCCTCCCTCTATCTCTCTCTCTATCGCTCCCTCCATCCCTCTCTCTATCCCTCCCTCTCTCTATCTCTCTCTCTATCCCTCCCTCTATCCCTCCCTCCCTCTATCCATCTGTCAATTATTGTGATAAAACATCTGTTAAATTCCGTCTCTCTCTCCCTCCCTCTCTCTATACCTCCCTCTCTCTATCCCTCCCTCTCTCTCTCCCTCCCTCTCTCTATCCCTCTCAGGGATCTTAGCATGAACAGCATCAGTGAGCTGCAGCCCAGAGTCTTCCACAGTCTGCACCTACTGACAGAACTGTGAGTACCACACACACACACACACACACACACACACACACACACACACACACACACACACACACACACACACACACACACACACACACACACACACACACACACAGAACTGTGAGTACCACACACACACAGAGAGAGAACTGTGAGTACCACACACACACACAGAACTGTGAGTACCACACACACACACACACACACACACACACACACACACACACACACACACACACACACACACACACACACACACACACAGAACTGTGAGTACCACACACACATCCACACACACACACACACACACACACACACACACACACACACACACACAGAACTGTGAGTACCACACACACACACAGAACTGTGAGTACCACACACACACACACACACACACACATATGGATGGTGTTGAGAGATAGATGGGAGGGGTTGAATGGAGCTGAAGGGTGGGACTAATAACAAGATAACTAATCCTGTGCCGTTAAAACGTTAAGAACTGTTTCGAAAGAGCACAGTTTGAAAAGATTTGGCAAATTGAAATCAAACCGGATGAACATCATATATATATGGGAGAGATGGAGAGTAGAGGAAGGACAAGAGTTAACAACATCAAAATAAAACTATTGTAAAATAGACTGTGTCCATAAAATGTATATAGATTGTATAAGCTGGAAATACAGACCCAAGTGTTGCTCCCTCTCTCTCCCTACAGCTCTCTCTCTCTCTCTCTACAGCTCTCTCTCTCTCTCTACAGCTCTCTCTCTCTCTCTCTCTACAGCTCTCTCTCTCTCTCTCTCTACAGCTCTCTCTCTCTCTCTCTCTACAGCTCTCTCTCTCTCTCTCTCTACAGCTCTCTCTACATCTCTCTCTCTCTCTCTCTCTCTCTCTCTCTCTCTCTCTCTCTCTCTCTCTCTCTCTCTCTCTCTCTCTCTCTCTCTCTCTCTCTCTCTCTCTCTCTCTCTCTCTCTCTCTACTTTCTTTCTTTCCATTGATCTGTAATCCCTCTCATTAACTACTTTGATCGCTGCGTCTCTTCTACCCTCACCGTCACGCACCTCTCAATAAAACAAATCAATTACCCCTATACCGCTCCGACAAAGAGTTTTACAAGTCTACTCCGCGCCAACCATATCAAAGTGACTGTGGCTTGAAACGCCTGGGCCGCAATCTGTATTTAACTACCTTTACCTTCTATCAGCCTCCTGTCTGTGTGCCTCTGTGATATTCCTGCTTTAACCTGTAAGCCTTCATCCCGCTGGTTGTTCTGTCATTATCTATAATCACCACTTTTATTTAATCATCTGCGCTTAGAGATTCTTACGGTAGAGGAACTGTAGCTACTGCTAAATCATAAACATCCCCCCCCAAGCCTGAAAGTTGGGCCCTCACAAAACAAACTGTATTTGATCAGCTGTTGAAACTTAAAAGCAGGAACAAGCGTAACATTAAATAGATGAGGAAGATGTGATGTCTAGCTCGGATCTCCTTCATCTCTGTCAGATGCAATTCTTCTCCCTCTCCACCTCTCTCTTCTCTTTCTCTCTCTCTCTCTCTCTTCTCTTTCTCTCTCTCTCTCTTCTCTTTCTCTCTCTCTTCTCTTTCTCTCTCTCTCTTTCCCCTCTATACCTCTCTCTCTCTCTACCTCTTTCTCTCGCTCGCTCTCTTCTCTCTCTCTCTCTTCCCCCTCTATACCTCTCTCTCTTCCCCCCTCTACCTCTCTCTATATCTCTCTCTCTACCTCTTTCTCTACCTCTTTCTATCTCTCTCTTCCCACTGGATACCGCTCTCTCTTCCCCCTCTCTACCTCTCTCTCTCTCTCTCTCTCTACCTCTCTCCCCTGTCTACCACTCTCTCTCTTTCTCTCTCCCCTCTCTACCGCTCTCTCTCTCTCTTTCTCTCTCCCCCTCTCTCTCTCTCTCCCTCATTCTGTCCCTCTTTTTGTCTCTTCCATCCCCCTTCTCTCCCTCTCTCCCTCTCTCCCTCCCCTCTCTCTCCCTCTCTCCATCTCTCCCTCCCCTCTCTCTCCCTCTCTCCCTCTATAACTCTCACTCTCTGTGTGATCGAGGCCTGCATCAGACACATGCAGATACTATCAGACTGACACATTAAAGCTCAGCTGAGGACAGTAATGGAGAGTCTGGAAAGCAGGCAGTTCAGTGATAAGATTGTCTGGTGATAATGTAGAGAAGGACATTGGACACAGAGAGATGAGGCTGTTTTGAACTCTCTAGAAACAGCAGGAGCGGTAGAGATACTCTCAAAGATCGGCTATGAAAAAGCCAACTGACACTTACTCCTGAGGTGCTGACCTGTTGCACCCTCGACAACTACTGTGATTATTATTATTTGACAATGCTGGTCATCTATGAACATTTGAACATCTTGGCCATGTTCTGTTATAATCTCCACCCGGCACAGCCAGAAGAGGACTGGTCACCCCTCATAGCCTGGTTCCTCTCTAGGTTTCTTCCTAGGTTCTGGCCTTTCTAGGGAGTTTTTCCTAGGGAGTTTTTCCTAGCCACCGTGCTTCTACACCTGCATTGCTTGCTGTTTGGGGGTTTTAGGCTGGGTTTCTGTACAGCACTTTGAGATATCAGCTGATGTAAGAAGGGCTATATAAATACATTCGATTTGATTTGATGAGACTGAACAGAGTGGTTACAATGCGGCTCCAGTGTGGATATAACAATCTTACCCTTCCATCTCCTCCTCTCTCTTTATTTCACTAGACCTATACCTATACGCTGGAGGGTACAGAGACCTATACCTATACGCTGGAGGGTATAGAGACCTATACCTATACGCTGGAGGGTACAGAGACCTATACCTATATGCTGGAGGGTATAGAGACCTATACCTATATGCTGGAGGGTATAGAGACCTATACCTATACGCTGGAGGGTACAGAGACCTATACCTATACGCTGGAGGGTACAGAGACCTATACCTATACGCTGGAGGGTACAGAGACCTATACCTATACGCTGGAGGGTACAGAGACCTATACCTATACGCTGGAGGGTACAGAGACCTATACCTATACGCTGGAGGGTACAGAGACCTATACCTATACGCTGGAGGGTACAGAGACCTATACGCTGGAGGGTACAGAGACCTATACCTATACGCTGGAGGGTACAGAGACCTATACCTATACGCTGGAGGGTATAGAGACCTATACCTATACGCTGGAGGGTACAGAGACCTATACCTATACGCTGGAGGGTACAGAGACCTATACCTATACGCTGGAGGGTATAGAGACCTATACCTATACGCTGGAGGGTACAGAGACCTATACCTATACGCTGGAGGGTACAGAGACCTAAACGTTGGAGGGTACAGAGACCTATACCTATACGCTGGAGGGTACAGAGACCTATACCTATACGCTGGAGGGTACAGAGACCTATACCTATACGCTAGAGGGTACAGAGACCTATACCTATACGCTGGAGGGTACAGAGACCTATACCTATACGCTGGAGGGTACAGAGACCTATACCTATACGCTGGAGGGTGCAGAGACCTATACCTATACGCTGGAGGGTACAGAGACCTATACGTTGGAGGGTACAGAGACCTATACGCTGGAGGGTACAGAGACCTATACCTATACGCTGGAGGGTACAGAGACCTATACCTATACGCTGGAGGGTACAGAGACCTATACCTATACGCTGGAGGGTACAGAGACCTATACCTATACGCTGGAGGGTATAGAGACCTATACCTATACGCTGGAGGGTACAGAGACCTATACCTATACGCTGAAGGGTACAGAGACCTATACCTATATGCTGGAGGGTACAGAGACCTATACCTATACGCTGGAGGGTACAGAGACCTATACCTATACGCTGGAGGGAACAGAGACCTATACCTATACGCTGGAGGGTACAGAGACCTATACCTATACGCTGGAGGGTACAGAGACCTATACCTATACGCTGGAGGGTACAGAGACCTATACCTATACGCTGGAGGGTACAGAGACCTATACGCTGGAGGGTACAGAGACCTATACCTATACGCTGGAGGGTACAGAGACCTATACGCTGGAGGGTACAGAGACCTATACGCTGGAGGGTACAGAGACCTATACCTATATGCTGGAGGGTACAGAGACCTATACCTATACGCTGGAGGGTACAGAGACCTATACCTATACGTTGGAGGGTACAGAGACCTATACCTATACGCTGGAGGGTATAGAGACCTATACCTATACGCTGGAGGGTACAGAGACCTATACCTATACGCTGGAGGGTACAGAGACCTATACCTATACGCTGGAGGGTACAGAGACCTATACCTATACGCTGGAGGGTACAGAGACCTATACCTATACGCTGGAGGGTACAGAGACCTATACCTATACGCTGGAGGGTACAGAGACCTATACCTATACGCTGGAGGGTACAGAGACCTATACGCTGGAGGGTACAGAGACCTATACCTATACGCTGGAGGGTACAGAGACCTATACCTATACGCTGGAGGGTATAGAGACCTATACCTATACGCTGGAGGGTACAGAGACCTATACCTATACGCTGGAGGGTACAGAGACCTATACCTATACGCTGGAGGGTATAGAGACCTATACCTATACGCTGGAGGGTACAGAGACCTATACCTATACGCTGGAGGGTACAGAGACCTAAACGTTGGAGGGTACAGAGACCTATACCTATACGCTGGAGGGTACAGAGACCTATACCTATACGCTGGAGGGTACAGAGACCTATACCTATACGCTAGAGGGTACAGAGACCTATACCTATACGCTGGAGGGTACAGAGACCTATACCTATACGCTGGAGGGTACAGAGACCTATACCTATACGCTGGAGGGTGCAGAGACCTATACCTATACGCTGGAGGGTACAGAGACCTATACGTTGGAGGGTACAGAGACCTATACGCTGGAGGGTACAGAGACCTATACCTATACGCTGGAGGGTACAGAGACCTATACCTATACGCTGGAGGGTACAGAGACCTATACCTATACGCTGGAGGGTACAGAGACCTATACCTATACGCTGGAGGGTATAGAGACCTATACCTATACGCTGGAGGGTACAGAGACCTATACCTATACGCTGAAGGGTACAGAGACCTATACCTATACGCTGGAGGGTACAGAGACCTATACCTATACGCTGGAGGGTACAGAGACCTATACCTATACGCTGGAGGGAACAGAGACCTATACCTATACGCTGGAGGGTACAGAGACCTATACCTATACGCTGGAGGGTACAGAGACCTATACCTATACGCTGGAGGGTACAGAGACCTATACCTATACGCTGGAGGGTACAGAGACCTATACGCTGGAGGGTACAGAGACCTATACCTATACGCTGGAGGGTACAGAGACCTATACCTATACGCTGGAGGGTACAGAGACCTATACGCTGGAGGGTACAGAGACCTATACCTATATGCTGGAGGGTACAGAGACCTATACCTATACGCTGGAGGGTACAGAGACCTATACCTATACGTTGGAGGGTACAGAGACCTATACCTATACGCTGGAGGGTATAGAGACCTATACCTATACGCTGGAGGGTACAGAGACCTATACCTATACGCTGGAGGGTACAGAGACCTATACCTATACGCTGGAGGGTATAGAGACCTATACCTATACGCTGGAGGGTACAGAGACCTATACCTATACGCTGGAGGGTACAGAGACCTAAACGTTGGAGGGTACAGAGACCTATACCTATACGCTGGAGGGTACAGAGACCTATACCTATACGCTGGAGGGTACAGAGACCTATACCTATACGCTAGAGGGTACAGAGACCTATACCTATACGCTGGAGGGTACAGAGACCTATACCTATACGCTGGAGGGTACAGAGACCTATACCTATACGCTGGAGGGTGCAGAGACCTATACCTATACGCTGGAGGGTACAGAGACCTATACGTTGGAGGGTACAGAGACCTATACGCTGGAGGGTACAGAGACCTATACCTATACGCTGGAGGGTACAGAGACCTATACCTATACGCTGGAGGGTACAGAGACCTATACCTATACGCTGGAGGGTACAGAGACCTATACCTATACGCTGGAGGGTATAGAGACCTATACCTATACGCTGGAGGGTACAGAGACCTATACCTATACGCTGAAGGGTACAGAGACCTATACCTATACGCTGGAGGGTACAGAGACCTATACCTATACGCTGGAGGGTACAGAGACCTATACCTATACGCTGGAGGGAACAGAGACCTATACCTATACGCTGGAGGGTACAGAGACCTATACCTATACGCTGGAGGGTACAGAGACCTATACCTATACGCTGGAGGGTACAGAGCAACCTATACGCTGGAGGGTACAGAGATACCTATACGCTGGAGGGTACAGAGACCTATACCTATACGCTGGAGGGTACAGAGACCTATACCTATACGCTGGAGGGTACAGAGACCTATACGCTGGAGGGTACAGAGACCTATACCTATACGCTGGAGGGTACAGAGACCTATACCTATACGCTGGAGGGTACAGAGACCTAAACGTTGGAGGGTACAGAGACCTATACCTATACGCTGGAGGGTACAGAGACCTATACCTATACGCTGGAGGGTACAGAGACCTATACCTATACGTTGGAGGGTACAGAGACCTATACGCTGGAGGGTACAGAGACCTATACCTATACGCTGGAGGGTACAGAGACCTATACCTATACGCTGGAGGGTACAGAGACCTATACCTATACGCTGGAGGGTACAGAGACCTATACCTATACGCTGGAGGGTATAGAGACCTATACCTATACGCTGGAGGGTACAGAGACCTATACCTATACGCTGAAGGGTACAGAGACCTATACCTATACGCTGGAGGGTACAGAGACCTATACCTATACGCTGGAGGGTACAGAGACCTATACCTATACGCTGGAGGGAACAGAGACCTATACCTATACGCTGGAGGGTACAGAGACCTATACCTATACGCTGGAGGGTACAGAGACCTATACCTATACGCTGGAGGGTACAGAGACCTATACCTATACGCTGGAGGGTACAGAGACCTATACGCTGGAGGGTACAGAGACCTATACCTATACGCTGGAGGGTACAGAGACCTATACATATACGCTGGAGGGTACAGAGACCTATACGCTGGAGGGTATAGAGACCTATACCTATACGCTGGAGGGTACAGAGACCTATACCTATACGCTGGAGGGTACAGAGACCTATACGCTGGAGGGTACAGAGACCTATACCTATATGCTGGAGGGTACAGAGACCTATACCTATACGCTGGAGGGTACAGAGACCTATACCTATACGTTGGAGGGTACAGAGACCTATACCTATACGCTGGAGGGTATAGAGACCTATACCTATACGCTGGAGGGTACAGAGACCTATACGCTGGAGGGTACAGAGACCTATACGCTGGAGGGTACAGAGACCTATACGCTGGAGGGTATAGAGACCTATACCTATACGCTGGAGGGTACAGAGACCTATACCTATACGCTGGAGGGTACAGAGACCTATACGCTGGAGGGTACAGAGACCTATACCTATATGCTGGAGGGTACAGAGACCTATACCTATACGCTGGAGGGTACAGAGGCCTATACCTATACGTTGGAGGGTACAGAGACCTATACCTATACGCTGGAGGGTATAGAGACCTATACCTATACGCTGGAGGGTACAGAGACCTATACCTATACGCTGGAGGGTACAGAGACCTATACCTATACGCTGGAGGGTATAGAGACCTATACCTATACGTTGGAGGGTACAGAGACCTATACCTATACGCTGGAGGGTACAGAGACCTATACCTATACGCTGGAGGGTACAGAGACCTATACCTATACGCTGGAGGGTACAGAGACCTATACCTATACGTTGGAGGGTACAGAGACCTATACCTATACGCTGGAGGGTACAGAGACCTATACCTATACGCTGGAGGGTACAGAGACCTATACCTATACGTTGGAGGGTACAGAGACCTATACCTATACGCTGGAGGGTACAGAGACCTATACCTATACGCTGGAGGGTACAGAGACCTATACCTATACGCTGGAGGGTACAGAGACCTATACCTATACGCTGGAGGGTACAGAGACCTATACCTATACGCTGGAGGGTACAGAGACCTATACCTATACGCTGGAGGGTACAGAGACCTATACCTATACGCTGGAGGGTACAGAGACCTATACCTATACACTGGAGGGAACAGAGACCTATACCTATATGTTGGAGGGTACAGAGACCTATACCTATACGCTGGAGGGTACAGAGACCTATACCTATACGCTGGAGGGTACAGAGACCTATACCTATATGTACAGCGTAGCCAATAGGTAACAACAGACTGCCCAGTAAACTACCTGTTAGGGCAGGTAAAGGGACTGCCCAGTAAACTACCTGTTAGGGCAGGTAAAGGGACTGCCCAGTAAACTACCCGTTAGGGCAGGTAAAGGGACTGCCCAGTAAACTACCTGTTAGGGCAGGTAAAGGGACTGCCCAGTAAACTACCTGTTAGGGCAGGTAAAGGGACTGCCCAGTAAACTACCTGTTAGGGCAGGTAAAGGGACTGCCCAGTAAACTACCTGTTAGGGCAGGTAAAGGGACTGCCCAGTAATCTACCTGTTAGGGCAGGTAAAGGGACTGCCCAGTAAACTACCTGTTAGGGCAGGTAAAGGGACTGCCCAGTAAACTACCTGTTAGGGCAGGTAAAGGGACTGCCCAGTAATCTACCTGTTAGGGCAGGTAAAGGGACTGCCCAGTAAACTACCTGTTAGGGCAGGTAAAGGGACTGCCCAGTAAACTACCTGTTAGGGCAGGTAAAGGGACTGCCCAGTAAACTACCTGTTAGGGCAGGTAAAGGGACTGCCCAGTAAACTACCTGTTAGGGCAGGCCAAAATGGCAGTGTAGAAGACCTGGAAACATGAGATGCAGGGGGCGGGGGTTGCTGGGGCTGGTGGGGGTGGTGGGGCTGGTGGGGCTGATGGGGCTGGTGAGGGTGGTGGGGCTGGTGAGGGTGGTGCAGGTTGGTGGCGCTGGTGGTGCTGGTGGGGCTGCTGGGGCTGCTGGGGCTGGTGGGGATGGTGGGGCTTGTGCAGGCTGGTGGGGCTGGTGCAGGCTGGTGCAGGATGGTGGCGCTGGTGGGAATGGTGGGGCTGGTGGGGCTGGGATCACACTGGAGTATGCATATGGAGGGGCTGTTGAACCGTCTGGGGGACTTTGTGGGGGTGTGGGGTGTCTATGTACAGTGGACGAGGAGGGGGGCTTGGTTCTAACTATCTAGGTCTTTAGAAATAAAGTAAAGTTTGTGCTTTTAAATTTTGTAACTATTGGGCCAATACAGGCATGGCTGGCTCTAGCCTTTTGGGGACCCTGAACTCGACTTAGTTTGGGGGGCCCACACCTCACCTGTGGAGATTTTTTATTTGAAAGAGTTTTAAAGATATTTTGCCATGGGGTGGAGAGAGATTATATCCATTTTGTGTGTGTGTGTGTGTGTGTGTGTGTGTGTGTGTGTGTGTGTGTGTGTGTGTGTGTGTGTGTGTGTGTGTGTGTGTGTGTGTGTGTGTGTGTGTGTGTGTGTGTGTGTGTGTGTTTGGATCCTACAGTGAACACGGTGAAAGGAATAGATTCTAGATTAGCCCTGACGCATTGACGTGATCATTCTAGATTAGCCCTGACGCATTGACGTGATCATTCTAGATTAGCCCTGATGCATTGACGCGATGATGACATAGTTGTATCTCTTCATGATGACCTCGGTATAAAACTAGGCCAAGGAGGGAGAGATGAACGGAGCTAGAAAATACAGAAGTAGCAAAAACGAGAGACAGAGATGTTTGATGAGATTACTGGAAGTAATGACGTCTTTAAACTGCTTGTTTTTTTTTAAAACTATTAACAAATGATGTATCTGTTAATCTCTCCTCCCGTTCTCTCTCCAGGCGTATCTCAGGGAATCAGTTAAGATACATCTCTGGCCTCGCTCTCCACGGTCTACACAATCTCAAAGTGTTGTAAGTGTACACACACACACACACACACACACACACACACACACACACACACACACACACACACACACACACACACACACACACACACACACACACACACACACACACACACACCCCTGCTAACTGACCTGTCACTGTTATTATCCCTGCTAACTGACCTGTCACTGTTATTATCCCTGCTAACTGACCTGTCACTGTTATTATCCCTGCTACCTGACCTGTCACTGTTATTATCCCTGCTAACTGACCTGTCACTGTTATTATCCCTGCTAACTGACCTGTCACTGTTATTATCCCTGCTAACTGACCTGTTACTGTTATTATCCCTGCTAACTGACCTGTCACTGTTATTATCCCTGCTAACTGACCTGTCACTGTTATTATCCCTGCTAACTGACCTGTCACTGTTATTATCCCTGCTAACTGACCTGTCACTGTTATTATCCCTGCTAACTGACCTGTCACTGTTATTATCCCTGCTAACTGACCTGTCACTGTTATTATCCCTGCTAACTGACCTGTCACTGTTATTATCCCTGCTAACTGACCTGTCACTGTTATTATCCCTGCTAACTGACCTGTCACTGTTATTATCCCTGCTAACTGACCTGTCACTGTTATTATCCCTGCTACCTGACCTGTCACTGTTATTATCCCTGCTAACTGACCTGTCACTGTTATTATCCCTGCTAACTGACCTGTCACTGTTATTATCCCTGCTAACTGACCTGTCACTGTTATTATCCCTGCTAACTGACCTGTCACTGTTATTATCCCTGCTAACTGACCTGTCACTGTTATTATCCCTGCTAACTGACCTGTCACTGTTATTATCCCTGCTAACTGACCTGTCACTGTTATTATCCCTGCTAACTGACCTGTCACTGTTATTATCCCTGCTAACTGACCTGTCACTGTTATTATCCCTGCTAACTGACCTGTCACTGTTATTATCCCTGCTAACTGACCTGTCACTGTTATTATCCCTGCTAACTGACCTGTCACTGTTATTATCCCTGCTAACTGACCTGTCACTGTTATTATCCCTGCTAACTGACCTGTCACTGTTATTATCCCTGCTAACTGACCTGTCACTGTTATTATCCCTGCTAACTGACCTGTCACTGTTATTATCCCTGCTAACTGACCTGTCACTGTTATTATCCCTGCTAACTGACCTGTCACTGTTATTATCCCTGCTAACTGACCTGTCACTGTTATTATCCCTGCTAACTGACCTGTCACTGTTATTATCCCTGCTAACTGACCTGTCACTGTTATTATCCCTGCTAACTGACCTGTCACTGTTATTATCCCTGCTAACTGACCTGTCACTGTTATTATCCCTGCTAACTGGGCTGTCACTGTTATTATCCCTGCTAACTGACCTGTCACTGTTATTATCCCTGCTAACTGACCTGTCACTGTTATTATCCCTGCTAACTGACCTGTCACTGTTATTATCCCTGCTAACTGACCTGTCACTGTTATTATCCCTGCTAACTGACCTGTCACTGTTATTATCCCTGCTAACTGACCTGTCACTGTTATTATCCCTGCTAACTGACCTGTCACTGTTATTATCCCTGCTAACTGACCTGTCACTGTTATTATCCCTGCTAACTGACCTGTCACTGTTATTATCCCTGCTAACTGACCTGTCACTGTTATTATCCCTGCTAACTGACCTGTCACTGTTATTATCCCTGCTAACTGACCTGTCACTGTTATTATCCCTGCTAACTGACCTGTCACTGTTATTATCCCTGCTAACTGACCTGTCACTGTTATTATCCCTGCTAACTGACCTGTCACTGTTATTATCCCTGCTAACTGACCTGTCACTGTTATTATCCCTGCTAACTGACCTGTCACTGTTATTATCCCTGCTAACTGACCTGTCACTGTTATTATCCCTGCTAACTGACCTGTCACTGTTATTATCCCTGCTAACTGACCTGTCACTGTTATTATCCCTGCTAACTGACCTGTCACTGTTATTATCCCTGCTAACTGACCTGTCACTGTTATTATCCCTGCTAACTGACCTGTCACTGTTATTATCCCTGCTAACTGACCTGTCACTGTTATTATCCCTGCTAACTGACCTGTCACTGTTATTATCCCTGCTAACTGACCTGTCACTGTTATTATCCCTGCTAACTGACCTGTCACTGTTATTATCCCTGCTAACTGACCTGTCACTGTTATTATCCCTGCTAACTGACCTGTCACTGTTATTATCCCTGCTAACTGACCTGTCACTGTTATTATCCCTGCTAACTGACCTGTCACTGTTATTATCCCTGCTAACTGACCTGTCACTGTTATTATCCCTGCTAACTGACCTGTCACTGTTATTATCCCTGCTAACTGACCTGTCACTGTTATTATCCCTGCTAACTGACCTGTCACTGTTATTATCCCTGCTAACTGACCTGTCACTGTTATTATCCCTGCTAACTGACCTGTCACTGTTATTATCCCTGCTAACTGACCTGTCACTGTTATTATCCCTGCTAACTGACCTGTCACTGTTATTATCCCTGCTAACTGACCTGTCACTGTTATTATCCCTGCTAACTGACCTGTCACTGTTATTATCCCTGCTAACTGACCTGTCACTGTTATTATCCCTGCTAACTGACCTGTCACTGTTATTATCCCTGCTAACTGACCTGTCACTGTTATTATCCCTGCTAACTGACCTGTCACTGTTATTATCCCTGCTAACTGACCTGTCACTGTTATTATCCCTGCTAACTGACCTGTCACTGTTATTATCCCTGCTAACTGACCTGTCACTGTTATTATCCCTGCTAACTGACCTGTCACTGTTATTATCCCTGCTAACTGACCTGTCACTGTTATTATCCCTGCTAACTGACCTGTCACTGTTATTATCCCTGCTAACTGACCTGTCACTGTTATTATCCCTGCTAACTGACCTGTCACTGTTATTATCCCTGCTAACTGACCTGTCACTGTTATTATCCCTGCTAACTGACCTGTCACTGTTATTATCCCTGCTAACTGACCTGTCACTGTTATTATCCCTGCTAACTGACCTGTCACTGTTATTATCCCTGCTAACTGACCTGTCACTGTTATTATCCCTGCTAACTGACCTGTCACTGTTATTATCCCTGCTAACTGACCTGTCACTGTTATTATCCCTGCTAACTGACCTGTCACTGTTATTATCCCTGCTAACTGACCTGTCACTGTTATTATCCCTGCTAACTGACCTGTCACTGTTATTATCCCTGCTAACTGACCTGTCACTGTTATTATCCCTGCTAACTGACCTGGGTCAGTTGGGTCTGTTAGTGGCTGGTTGGGTCTGTCAGGGGCTGGTTGGGTCTGTTAGTGGCTGGTTGGGTCTGTTAGGGCCTGGTTGGGTCTGTTAGGGGCTGGTTGGGTCTGTTAGGGGCTGGTTGGGTCTGTTAGGGGCTGGTTGGGTCTGTTAGAGGCTGGTTGGGTCTGTTAGAGGCTGGTTGGGTCTGTTAGGGGCTGGTTGGGTCTGTTAGGGGCTGGTAGGGGCTGGTAGGGGCTGGTTGGGTCTGTTAGGGGCTGGTAGGGGCTGGTAGGTGCTGGTAGGGGCTGGTTGGGTCTGTTAGGGGCTGGTTGGGTCTGTTAGGGGCTGGTAGGGGCTGGTTGGGTCTGTTAGAGGCTGGTTGGGTCTGTTAGGGGCTGGGTAGGTCTGTTAGGGGCTGGTTGGGTCTGTTAGGGGCTGGTTGGGTCTGTTAGGGGCTGGTTGGGTCTGTTAGGGGCTGGTTGGGTCTGTTAGTGGCTGGTTGGGTCTGTTAGGGGCTGGTTGGGTCTGTTAGGGGCTGGTTGGGTCTGTTCGGGGCTGGTTGGGTCTGTTAGGGGCTGGTTGGGTCTGTTAGGGGCTGGTTGGGTCTGTTAGGGGCTGGTTGGGTCTGTTAGGGGCTGGGTAGGTCTGTTAGGGGCTGGTTAGGTCTGTTAGGGGCTGGTTGGGTCTGTTAGGGGCTGGTTGGGTCTGTTAGGGGCTGGTTGGGTCTGTTAGGGGCTGGTTGGGTCTGTTAGGGGCTGGTTGGGTCTGTTAGGGGCTGGTTGGGTCTGTTAGGGGCTGGTTGGGTCTGTTAGGGGCTGGTTGGGTCTGTTAGGGGCTGGTTGGGTCCGTTAGAGGTTTCATTCTTGGGCTGTTTGGGTCTGGTTGGATCGTTGCCGGGGACTCCGAACCGTAGATACTCGCCGGAGGCTCTGAACTGGGAACCCCCACTGGAGGCTCTGAACTGGGAACCCCCACTGGAGGCTCTGAACTGCCGACCGCCGCTGGAGGCTCCGGACTGCGGACCGCCGCCATGGATTATCACTGGAGGCTTCGTGCCATGGATCATCACTGGAGGCTTCATGCCATGGATCATCACTGGAGGCTTCGTGCCATGGATCATCACTGGAGGCTTCATGCCATGGATCATCACTGGAGGCTTCGTGCCATGGATCATCACTGGAGGCTTCGTGCCATGGATCATCACTGGAGGCTTCGTGCCATGGATCATCACTAGACTGAGGAGACGTACTGCCAGCCTGGTGCGTGGAGCTGCCACAGGGCTTACCAGGCTGGGGAGACGCACTGGAGACCGGGTGCGCGGAGCTGGCACAGGATATACTGGGCTGTGGAGGCGCACTGGAGGTCTGGAGCGTAGGGCCGGCACAACCCATCCTGGCTGGATGCTCACTTTAGCCCGGCAAATGCGGGGAGCCGGCAACGAGCGCACCGGGCTGTGAATGCGCTCTGGATATACAGTGCACATCACTGCATAACACGGTGACTGACTGGTCACACGCTCCCCACGGTAAGCACGAGGAGTTGGCTCAGGTCTAAACCCTGACTCCGCCAATCTCCCCGTGTGCCCCCCCCCCCCAATTATTTTTTGGAACTGCCTCTCGGGCTTCCGTCGTTGCCGTGACTCCTGATCTCGTCGCCGTTCCTCCTTCGCTGCTTCCACCTGTTCCCATGGGAGGCGATCCCTTCCGGCCTGGATCTCCTCCCACGTCCAGGATCCTTTGTCGTCCAGGATGTCCTCCCATGTCCACTCCTCCTGGCCACGCTGCTCGGTCCGTTTTTGGTAGGATGTTCTGTAAATGCTCTCGTTTGTAGTTGAAGTGGACCAAGGCGCAGCGTGGAAAGTGTTCATGATACTTTTATTCACCAAACACTTAAACAAAATAACAAAAGCGCACAGTTCTGTCAGGAACAGACACTAAACAGAAAACAACATCCCACAAAAAACACAGGTGGAAAACAGGCTGCTTTAAGTATGATTCCCAATCAGAGAGAACGATAGACAGCTGCCTCTGATTGGGAACCACACTCGCCCAAAAACAAAGAAACAGAAAACATAGACTTCCCCACCCGAGTCACACCCTGACCTAACCAACCATAGAGAATAATAAGGCTCTCTACGGTCAGGGCGTGACACATGGGGGTAGCGGTACAGAGTCAATGTGCGGGGGCACCAGTTAGTTGAGGTAATATGTAAATGTAAGTAGTAACTATGCATAGATGCATAGATTAAAGTGACTATGCATAGATGATAACAACAGAGAGTAGCAGCGGTGTAAAAGGGGGTGGGGGGGGCAATACAAATAGTCTGGGTAGCCATTTGATTAGATGTTCAGGAGTCTTATGGCTTTGAGGGGTAGAAGCTGTTTAGAAGCCTCTTGGACCTAGACTTGGCGCTTGATGAGATCCTTAGGCCCATTGTCTTGCCCTTCATCCGAACGCTTACATTCCTGTTAATCTAACTGCATTGTCATATTAACAGTAGCTATTACAGTGAAAAAATACCATGCTATTGTTTGAGGAGAGTGCAAAACAACAAAACACTTTTATCACAGCAACTGGTTTGATACATTCACCTCTGAAGGTAAATAATGTACTTACATTCAGTAATCTTGCTCTGATCTGTCATCCTGAGGGTCCCAGAAATAAAAATGTAGCGTAGTTTTGTTTGTATTATCTTTTACCAGATCTAATGTGTTATATTCTCCTACATTCATTTCACCTTTCCACAAACTTCAAAGTGTTTCCTTTGAAATAGTATCAAGAACATACATATCCTAGCTTCAGGGCCTGAGCTACAGGCAGTTAGATTTGGGTATGTCATTTTAGGCGAACATTTTTTTTAAAAGTGTACGATCATTAAGAGGGGTATCTGTGACCAGCAGATGCATATCTGTATTCCCAGTCATGTGAAATCTATAAATTCGGGCCTAATTAATTTATTGAAATGGACTGATTTCCTCATATGAACTGTAACTTAGTAGATATTCATGTTGTTGTCTGATTGACAGGATGCTTCAGAATAATCAGCTGGAAAGACTTCCCAATGACATTCCATGGAATCTACCCAACCTGCTGTCTCTGTGAGTAACACACACACACATATACACACACACACATATACACACAGATATACACACACACAAGCACACAGACAAGCGCACGCGCACACACTCCTCACCTGGTGTGTTTTATGTGTGTGTGAGGCAGCGTCAGTAATATATCTTTACCTCTGGACTAATAAATACTAAATACTAATAAATATTAAATACTAATAAATACTAAATACTAATAAATATTAAATACTAATAAATACTAAATACTAATAAATATTAAATACTAATAAATATTAAATACTAAATACTAATAAATACTAAATACTAATAAATACTAAATACTAATACATATTAAATACTAATAAATACTAAATACTAAGAAATACTAAATACTAAGAAATACAAAATACGAATAAATACTAAATACTAATACATACTAAATACTAATAAATGCTAAATACTAACAAATACTAAATACTAATAAATACTATTTCTACAATTGTCACGACTTCCACTGAAGTCGGTTCCTCTCCTTGTTCGGGCGGCGCACGGCGGTCGCCGGTCTTCTAGCTTTTCATTTTCCATTTGTTTTGTCTTGTCTTCTCACACACCTGGTCTCATTTCCCTCATTACATGTTGTGTATTTAACCCTCTGTTCCCCCCATGTCTTTGTGCGGAATTGTTTATTGTGAGTGCATGTGCACGTTTTCTGTGGTGCGCGATGGGTTTTGTACCCATTTGTTTATTGTTCTGGTTACCGGTGGTTTTATGAATGGAACTGCTCCGTTCCGTACCAGGTTTTGCTCTCCTGCGCTTGACTTCCCTGCCGCCAGTCACTCATTCCCTTACAACAATGACTTTCATAAAGTTTTACCTTTAGACTAACAAATACTAGATACTAATAAATACTAAATACTAATAAATACTACTGCTACAATGACTTTTATAAAGTTTATTAAGCCCTTTTTACATCAGCAGATGTCACAAAGTTCTTATACAGAAACCCAGCCTAAAACCCCAAACAGCAAGCAATACAGATGTAGAAGCACGGTGGTGTCGTGTCTTTAGGGGGAACCATTAAACTGAAGATATGTTTATCAATTAGCTCCCTGTAATTATTATCACGCGATTAAACTGATTAATCGTTTAATTGTAATTAACTAGGAGATCGGGGCACCAAGGAGAATATTCAGATTACAAAGCTATAATTTTCCTAATATAACTTTCCTGTACTATAATATTCTATTCTATTATAGTATAGGCCGATTATCTTCTGGTTTAAATGGTGTATTTTACCTCGCGTCCAGTCTCATTCCAAAACGTCGTAAATTGTTGTATCTGCACGAACCCAGTCTTTACTAAAATCATCCATACATCAATTGTCTTAAAATCATTTATTTACTACACTAAGTAATTAACAGAAAAACATACAAACAGTAATTATCGTCACAAAGGATTGCTATCGGAATGTGCCCTACTGGCTAAACAGGCAGGTCGGCCTGTTGAACAATGGATCATAAAAGGTCGGCTGAGAAGTTACACAGGGTTCATTAATATTAACAATTGACAATTGAAGGCTCACTCATTCGGGAACAATTGCAATCAATATATATTTACGCTCAGTGTGTCGTTCTGATTCTTGTTGGAGAGTAGTTCTGTTGGGGAGTTTTGTCCGCGTTCTCTCTCTCTCTCTCTCGGTTAGAATGGATCTTTCAGAAGCGACATTCATTAATGTCGTCATAGAATGGTTGTTTCGTTGGTCTTCGCGTTCGATGATATAATTTACTTAGCTGCAGACTAATAATTAATATCAAAGACTTGTTCTTATTCTGTCAGTATCGATAGTCTAAAAGTTAACCACGTGGTATGGTTCACTTTCAGTAGAGGAATTAGATGGTAGAACCTATGTGGCCACGGAGTGTAGGCCTGGTCTGGAGAAATGTAAATCCGGGGGTGTTTTATAGTGCCCATAGAACAGCTTGTCAAATGACGCCTGGTCCTGTATGGGTCCCTGGGGCGTGCCTATGACTGAGTTAGATTTGGTTACAGAAATACAATTCTATCACATTACATCAGTACATAGCATCTCAATGTCTTACAAAAGCTTTATCCTTATTAATACATTCCATACACCCATATGATGCAAGTCTTAAACTGAGTCTATTATATAAACAGTTTTATGGTAATATGGCTATATTGTCTCTTCTGAATATCACAAAATGGTACCAAGCGGATCAGTTCGTAGCTGGATTCTTCACCAATCTTCCATACCTTCTCCAGAACACAAAATGTCGCTTGGCTTTCCAATTCTATGAGTTGGAAGAATTTCCTGTGTCTCTCGATGGGCCATGTGGCCAGAGACTCTCCTGGAATTTTAGAGTTTTTACGACCCTTTACACACAGGGTGGATTGTGTGCAAAAGGGAGGGGGTCAACTGTCCTCCCTGTACCAAAAGAGGCCAACGTCATGACAGTGGCTAGGGAAAAACTCCCTAGAAAGTCCAGAACCTAGGAAGAAACCTAGAGAGGAACCAGGCTATGAGGGGTGGCCAGTCCTCTTCTGGCTGTGCCGGGTGGAGATTATAACAGAACATGGCCATTAAGGCCAGATCATTCTTCAAGATGATCAAACATTCATAGATGACCAGCAGGGTCAAATAATAATAATCAGTGTTTATAGAGGTAATAATAATAATATAATAATAATAATTATGATAATAATCAGTGTTTATAGAGGTAATAATAATAATAATAATATAATAATAATAATTATAATAATTATGATAATAATCCGTGTTTATAGAGGGTGCAACAGGTCAGGAGTAAATGTCAGTTGGCTTTTCATAGACGAGCATTCAGAGTTAGATACAGCAGGTGCGGTAGAGAGAGAGAGGGGGTCAAAGAAGCAGGTCCGGGACAAGGTATCAGGTCCAGTGAACAGGTCAGGGTACCATAGCCGCAGGTAGAGCAGCACAAACTGGATCAGCTGCACGACCCGGTGAATTGGGACGGGGACAGCCAGGAGTCATCAGGCCAGATAGTATCTGAGGATGGATCAACAACATTGTAGTTACTCCACAATACTAACATAAATGAATCGAAATAAGCGAAAAGAAGGAAGCCTGAACAGCATACAAATATTCCAAAACATGCTTCCTGTTTGCAACAAGGCAATAAAGTAATACTGCAAAAAAATGTGGCAAAGAAATTAACTTTTTTGTCCTGAAAAACCAAGCGTTATGTTTGGGGCAAATCAACAGAAAACATTATTGAGTACCACTCTTCATATTTTCAAGCATGTTGGTGGCTGCATCACGTTATGGGTATGCTTGTCATCGGCAATGACTAGGGAGTTATTTCATGCTAAAAAGAAACGGAAAAATCAGGCAAAATCTTAACAGAAAACTTGTTACAATGTGCTTTTCCAACAGACACTGGCAAACAAATTCACACAAGGCCAAATGATCTACACTGGAGTTGCTTACCAAGATGACATTGAATGTTCCTGAGTGGCCCAGTTACAGTTTTGATTTAAATCGGCTTGAAAATCTATGGCAAGACTAGAAAATGGCTGTCTACAAACTTGAAATAGCTTGAAAAAAAAATGTATTTTTACAGTAATGGGCAAATATTGTACAATCCAGGTGTGCAAAGCTCTTATAGACTCACAGCTGTAATCACGGCCAAAGGTGATTCTAACATGTATTGAATCAGAGGATTAAATATATTTGTGTTTTATATTCCATTAGAATTGTTTTAATGATAGAATTTTTCTTTCACTTTAATATTGCAGAGTATTTTGTTGAGATCATTGACATTAAATGACAATTAAATCAATTTAATCCCACTTTGTAAAACAACAAAATGTGGAAAAAATCAAGGGCTGTGAATACTTTCTGAAAGCACTAAATACAGTAAATGTCAACCAGAGCTGTTGCCAGATAATTTAATGTTTATTTCTCTACCATAAGCCACCCCCAACATTGTTTTAGAGAATTTGGCAGTGCGTCCAACCGGCCTCACAACCTGCAGGCCACGTGTATGGCGTTATGTGGGTGAGCGGTTTGCTGTTGTCATTGTTGTGAACAGAGCGCCCCATAGTGGCGGTGGGGTTATGGTGTGGACAGGCATAAGCTATGGACAACCGACACAATTGCATTTTATCAATGGCAATTTGAATGCAGAGATACTGTGACGAGATCCTGAGGCCCATTGTGAGGCCCATTTTTTGTTTTTTAAAGGTATCTGTGATCAACAGATACATATCTGTATTCCCAGTCATGTGAAATCCATAGATTGGGACCTAATGAATTTATTATTTATGACTGATTTCCTAATACAGTATGAACTGTAACTCAGTAAAATCTTTGAAATTGTCGCATGTTGCGTTTATTTTTTTAATGAGTTACATGTTTACACTGAGTCAGTGTCATAGTGGCTGGGCGTTGACCAAAAGACCGCTACATTGGGATTACATTTTTTTCTTTCAGATATAGCATGAATTCAGATCATGCGATCAGATAGAGCATGAATTCAGATCATGCATTCAGATAGAGCATGAATTCATGAATTCAGAGCATGTATTCAGATAGAGAATGTATTCAGATAGAGCATGTATTCATGAATTCAGAGAGCATGTATTCGGATAGAGCATGAATTCAAAGCATGTATTCAGATAGAGCTTGTATTCAGATGGAGAATGAATTGAAATCCCCCAGTTAATTATCTGATGTCCATAAAATTATTCAAAGAGACTAAATTAGGTGATAAAAATGAGGTGATAAATGAGGTGATAAATGAGGTGATAAATAAAGAATGTCATCAAGATGTATTGATATGAATTCAACGATGGTTTGTTCTCCCGTCCCCTCCTCTCTCCTCCCCTCCCGTCCCCTCCCCTCTTCCCTTCTCTCCCCTCCCCTCCCCTCCCCTCCCCTCCCCTCCCCTCTTCCCTTCTCTCCCCCCCCTCCCCTCCCCTCCCCTCTCCTCTCCTCCTCCCCTCCCCTCCCCTCTCCTCTCCTCTCCTCTCCTCTCCTCTCCTCTCCTCTCCTCTCCCCTCCCCTCCCCTCCCCTCTCCTCTCCTCTCCTCTCCTCTCCTCCTCCCCTCCCCTCTCCTCTCCTCTCCTCTCCTCTCCTCTCCTCTCCTCTCCTCTCCTCTCCTCTCCTCTTCTCCCCTCCCCTCCCCTCTCCCCTCTCCCCTCCTCTCCTCTCCTCTCCTCTCCTCTCCCCTCCTCTCCTCTCCTCTCCTCTCCTCCTCCCCTCTCCTCTCCTCCTCTCCCCTCCCCTCTCCTCCTCTCCCCTCCTCTCCTCTCCTCCTCCCCTCTCCTCTCCTCCTCTCCTCTCCCCTCCCCTCCCCTCCCCTCCCCTCACCTCCCCTCCTCCAGGCGTCTGGATGCTAACCTGTTATCTGAGGTGCCTGCGCGGTCACTAGGTGGTCTTAGGTCTCTACGACACCTGTGGTTGGATGATAACAGTCTAACAGAGATCCCTGTCTCTGCTCTGGACTCTCTGCCGGCCCTACAGGCCATGACCCTCGCTCTCAACCACATCACTCACATACCTGACCACGCATTTAGCAACCTGTCATCACTGGTCGTACTGTGAGTACCCTCTGGTCGTACTGTGAGTACCCTCTGGTTGTGTGTGTGTGGGGGATTAGAGGGGGATTGGGTGTATGTCTGTGTGTGTGTGTGTCTGTGTGCGTGTGTGTGTGTGTGTGTGTGGGGGGGGGATTAGAGGGGATTGGGTGTGTGTGTGTGGGGATTAGAGGGGGATTGGGTGTGTGTCTGTGTGTGTGTGTGTGGCGGGGGGATTAGAAGGGGGTTTGGGTGTGTGTGTGGGGGATTAGAGGGGGATTGGGTGTGTGGGGGGGGGATTAGAGGGGGATTGGGTGTGTGTGTGGGGGATTAGAGGGGGATTGGGTGTGTGTGTGGGGGGGATTAGAGGGGGATTGGGTGTGTGTGTGTGTGTGTGTGTGTGGGGGGGATTAGAGGGGGATTGGGTGTGTGTCTGTGGGGATTAGAGGGGGATTGGGTGTGTGTCTGTGGGGGATTAGAGGGGGATTGGGTGTGTGTCTGTGGGGGATTAGAGGGGGATTGGGTGTGTGTCTGTGGGGGATTAGAGGGGGATTGGGTGTGTGTGTGGGGGGGGATTAGAGGGGGATTGGGTGTGTGTCTGTGGGGGATTAGAGGGGGATTGGGTGTGTGTCTGTGGGGGATTAGAGGGGGGATTGGGTGTGTGTCTGTGGGGGATTAGAGGGGGATTGGGTGTGTGTCTGTGGGGGATTAGAGGGGGATTGGGTGTGTGTCTGTGGGGGATTAGAGGGGGATTGGGTGTGTGTCTGTGGGGGATTAGAGGGGGATCGGGTGTGTGTCTGTTATCTGTATCTGTTGTCTTTCTGATGTCAGTTGTGTTGAGATGTGTGTTTTTTTTTAACTGTGATTGGTTTGAAAAGTCTGTCCCTCGTTGTGATTGGCTGTCTTTTCTGTGCGTAGTCATCTCCATAACAACCAGATCCAGACGATGGGAGAGAGGTGTTTCCAAGGTTTGCTCAGTCTGGAGACACTGTGAGTAAAACACACACACACACACACACACACACACACACACACACACACACACACACACACACACACACACACACACACACACACACACACACACACACACACACACACACACACACACACACACACACACACACACACAGAGACAGCTTGGGGAAATGTATCCCATCCTATGGAGTTCTCCAGACGTCCCTGTGCCCAAGAACACGAAGGCAACCTGCCTAAATGACTACCGACCCGTAGCACTCACTTCTGTAGCCATGAAGTGCTTTGAAAGGCTGGTCATGGCTCACATCAACACCATTATCCCGGAAACATTTGACATTGTAGTCATTTAGCAGACGCTCTTATCCAGAGCGACTTACAGTAGTGAATGAAAAACATACATTTCATTTCCTGCATTTAAAAAAAAAACATTTCATACTGGTCCCCCGTGGGAATTGAACCCACAACTCTGGCATTGCAAACACCATGCTCTACCAACTGAGCCACAGGGAAGCCTGGAGCCAATCCAACTTGCAAACGGCCCCAACAGATCCACAGATGATTGTAATGTGTGCTGACGGCAGAGAAGTCAGGCGCAGGAGAGCAAAGACAACGGTGAAGTTTAATAATAAAAATCACCGTGAACAAAAACACAATGGGACGAAAACCTTCCCACGCCAGACATAACGTGCACAAACTCTCACAATCAACGATACCGGACAAGGACATGAGGGGGAACAGAGGGTTCAATAATGAACATGTAATTGAAACCAGGTGTGTAGAAAACAAAGACAAAACAAATGGAAAATGAAAGGTGGATCGGCGATGGCTAGAAGGCCGGTGACGTCGACCGCCGAGCGCCGCTCGAACTAGGAGAGGGACCGACTTCGGCGGAAGTTGTGACAATGATGCAATCTCTACTGCCACTCCACACTGCCCTTTCCCACCTGGACAAAAGGAACACCTATGTGAGAATGCTATTCATTGACTACAGCTCAGCGTTCAACACCATAGTACCTTCAAAGCTCATCACTAAGCTAAGAACCCTGGGACTTAAACACCTCCCTCTGCAACTGGATCCTGGACTTCCTGACGGGCCGCCCCCAGGTGGTGAGGGTAGGTAACAACACATCTGCCACGCTGATCCTCAACACAGGAGCCCCACAGGGGTGCGTGCTCAGTCCCCTCCTGTACTCCCTGTTCACCCACGACTACATGGCCAGGCACGACTCCAACACCATCATTAAGTTTGCAGACGACACAACAGTGGTAGGCCTGATCACCGACAACGATGAGACAGCCTATAGGGAGGAGGTCAGAGACCTGGCCGGGTGGTGCCAGAATAACAACCTCTCCCTCAACGTAACCAAGACTAAGGAGATGATTGTGGACTACAGGAAAAGGAGGACCGAGCACGCCCCTGTTCTCATCGACGGGGCTGTAGTGGAGCAGGTTGAGAGCTTCAAGTTTCTTGGTGTCCACATCACCAACAAACTAACATGGTCCAAGCACACCAAGACAGTCGTGAAGAGGGAACGAGAAAGACTATTTCCCCTCAGAAGACTGAAAAGATTTGGGTCCTGAGACCCCCAAAGGTTCTACAGCTGCACCATCGAGAGCTTCCTGACTGGTTGCATCACTGCCTGGTATGGCAACTGCTCGGCCTCCGACCGCAAGGCACTACAGAGGGTAGTGCGAACGGTCCAGTACATCACTGGGGCCAAGCTTCATGCCATCCAGGACCTCTATACCAGGCGGTGTCAGAGGAAGGCCCTAAAAATTGTCAAAGACTCCAGCCACCACAGTCATAGACTGTTCTCTCTACTACCGCATGGCAAGCGGTACCGGAGCGCCAAGTCTAGGACAAAAAGGCTTCTCAACAGTTTTTAACCCCAAAGCCATAAGACTCCTGAACAGGTAATCAAATGGCTACCCGGACTATCTGTATTGTGTGCCCCCCCACCCCTCTTTTTACGCTGCTGCTACTTTCTGTTCATCATATATGCATAGTCACTTTAACCATATCTACATGTACATACTACCTCAATCAGCCTGACTAACCGGTGCCTGTATATATAACCTCGCTAATGTATATATCCTCTCTACTGTATATATCCTCTCTACTGTATATAGCCTCTACTGTATATAGCCTCTCTACTGTATATAGCCTCTCTACTGTATATTGCCTCTCTACTGTATATAGCTGCTCTACTGTATATAGCCTCTACTGTATATATCCTCTCTACTGTATATAACCTCTTTACTGTATATAGCCTCTCTACTGTATTTAGCCTCTCTACTGTATATAGCCTCTCTACTGTATATAACCTCTCTACTGTATATAGCCTCTACTGTATATATCCTCTCTACTGTATATAGCCTCTCTACTGTATATAGCCTCTACTGTATATAGTCTCTCTACTGTATATAACGTCTCTACTGTATATAACCTCTCTACTGTATATAGCCTCTCTACTGTATATAGCCTCTCTACTGTATATAGTCTCTCTACTGTATATAACCTCTCTACTGTATATAGCCTCTACTGTATATAGCCTCTCTACTGTATATAGCCTCTCTACTGTATATAGTCTCTCTACTGTATATAACCTCTCTACTGTATATAGCCTCTACTGTATATAACCTCTCTACTGTATATAGCCTCACTACTGTATATAGCCTCTCTACTGTATATAGCCTCTCTACTGTATATAACCTCTCTACTGTATATAACCTCTCTACTGTATATAGCCTCTACTGTATATAACCTCTCTACTGTATATAGCCTCTCTACTGTATATAGCCTCTACTGTATATAGCCTCTCTACTGTATATAACCTCTCTACTGTATATAACCTCTCTACTGTATATAGCCTCTCTACTGTATATAGCCTCTCTACTGTATATAACCTCTCTACTGTATATAGCCTCTACTGTATATAACCTCTCTACTGTATATAGCCTCTCTACTGTATATAGCCTCTACTGTATATAGCCTCTCTACTGTATATAACCTCTCTACTGTATATAGCCTCTCTACTGTATATAGCCTCTCTACTGTATATAGCCTCTCTACTGTATATATCCTGTCTTTTGACTGTTGTTTTATTTCTTTACCTACCTATTGTTCACCTAATACCTTTCTTGCACTATTGGTTAGAGCCTGTAAGTAATCATTTCACTGTAAGGTGAAATACACCTGTTGTATTCAGCATTTCACTGTGAGATCTACCTACACCTGTTGTATTCAGCATTTCACTGTGAGGTCTACTACACCTGTTGTATTCAGCATTTCACTGTGAGGTCTACTACACCTGTTGTATTCAGCATTTCACTGTAAGGTCTACTACACCTGTTGTATTCAGCATTTCACTGTGAGATCTACCTACACCTGTTGTATTCAACATTTCACTGTGAGGTCTACTACACCTGTTGTATTCAGCATTTCACTGTGAGGTCTACTACACCTGTTGTATTCAGCATTTCACTGTGAGGTCTACTACACCTGTTGTATTCAGCATTTCACTGTAAGGTCTACTACATCTGTTGTATTCAGCATTTCACTGTAAGGTCTACTACATCTGTTGTATTCAGCATTTCACTGTGAGGTCTACTACACCTGTTGTATTCAGCATTTCACTGTGAGGTCTACTACACCTGTTGTATTCAGCATTTCACTGTGAGGTCTACTACACCTGTTGTATTCAGCATTTCACTGTGAGGTCTACTACATCTGTTGTATTCAGCATTTCACTGTGAGGTCTACACCTGTTGTATTCAGCATTTCACTGTAAGGTCTACTACACCTGTTGTATTCAGCATTTCACTGTGAGGTCTACTACACCTGTTGTATTCAGCATTTCACTGTGAGGTCTACTACACCTGTTGTATTCAGCATTTCACTGTGAGGTCTACTACACCTGTTGTATTCAGCATTTCACTGTGAGGTCTACTACACCTGTTGTATTCAGCATTTCACTGTGAGGTCTACTACACCTGTTGTATTCAGCATTTCACTGTGAGGTCTACTACACCTGTTGTATTCAGCATTTCACTGTGAGGTCTACTACACCTGTTGTATTCAGCATTTCACTGTAAGGTCTACTACACCTGTTGTATTCAGCATTTCACTGTGAGGTCTACTACACCTGTTGTATTCAGCATTTCACTGTGAGGTCTACTACACCTGTTGTATTCAGCATTTCACTGTGAGGTCTACTACACCTGTTGTATTCAGCATTTCACTGTGAGGTCTACTACACCTGTTGTATTCAGCATTTCACTGTGAGGTCTACTACACCTGTTGTATTCAGCATTTCACTGTGAGGTCTACTACACCTGTTGTATTCAGCATTTCACTGTGAGGTCTACTACACCTGTTGTATTCAGCATTTCACTGTAAGGTCTACTACACCTGTTGTATTCGGCATTTCACTGTGAGATCTACTACACCTGTTGTATTCAGCATTTCACTGTGAGGTCTACTACACCTGTTGTATTCAGCATTTCACTGTGAGGTCTACTACACCTGTTGTATTCAGCGCACGTGACAAATAAACTTTGATTTGATTTGAGATGATTACGGTAGATACAGCATGTATCCAAGCTACAAGTTAATCAACAAGCTTCATGTTCTACACATTCCACTCTAATGTTGTCAATTTAATCAAAAATATATTAAAATACAAATCAAGTTAATTGCTGATGCTAAAAGACAGACATTACTACGCGGGATGAGAGAACTATGACCTGGGCCAAGGTCAAGCCAGGGAGCCGTTACTATGCTGTTACCATGGGGGTCACATGTGATTGGTGTAAACACAGCATGACCTCTGATTGGCTGATGTCTCTATGACATTCTGTCATTATGATAACTGTCATGTGATGGAGAAACAGACTAGCTAGTGATTATTGGAGATTATTAAAATTACATTGTCTGTCTGTCTGTCTGTCTGTCTGTCTGTCTGTCTGTCTGTCTGTCTGTGTGTGTGTGTTCTGCCCTTCTTAACCCTCTATTATAAAGTCATTATCCATGACTACTGTAATAGATGAACGGGGCTAGTTAGTTTAGGAGGACTACTGTAATAGATGAATGGGGCTAGTTAGTGTAGGAGGACTACTGTAATAGATGAACGGGGCTAGTTAGTGTAGGAGGACTACTGTAATAGATGAACGGGGCTAGTTAGTGTAGGAGGACTACTGTAATAGATGAACGGGGCTAGTTAGTGTAGGGGGACTACTGTAATAGATGAACGGGGCTAGTTAGTGTAGGGGGACTACTGTAATAGATGAACGGGGCTAGTTAGTGTAGGGGGACTACTGTAACAGATGAACGGGGCTAGTTAGTGTAGGGGGACTACTGTAATAGATGAACGGGGCTAGTTAGTGTAGGGGGACTACTGTAATAGATGAACGGGGCTAGTTAGTGTAGGGGGACTACTGTAATAGATGAATGGGGCTAGTTAGTGTAGGAGGACTACTGTAAACGATGAACGGGGCTAGTTAGTGTAGGGGGACTACTGTAATAGATGAACGGGGCTAGTTAGTGTAGGGGGACTACTGTAATAGATGAACGGGGCTAGTTAGTGTAGGAGGACTACTGTAATAGATGAACGGGGCTAGTTAGTGTAGGGGGACTACTGTAATAGATGAACGGGGCTAGTTAGTTTAGGAGGACTACTGTAATAGATGAATGGGGCTAGTTAGTGTAGGAGGACTACTGTAATAGATGAACGGGGCTAGTTAGTGTAGGAGGACTACTGTAATAGATGAACGGGGCTAGTTAGTGTAGGAGGACTACTGTAATAGATGAACGGGGCTAGTTAGTGTAGGGGGACTACTGTAATAGATGAACGGGGCTAGTTAGTGTAGGGGGACTACTGTAATAGATGAACGGGGCTAGTTAGTGTAGGGGGACTACTGTAACAGATGAACGGGGCTAGTTAGTGTAGGGGGACTACTGTAATAGATGAACGGGGCTAGTTAGTGTAGGGGGACTACTGTAATAGATGAACGGGGCTAGTTAGTGTAGGGGGACTACTGTAATAGATGAATGGGGCTAGTTAGTGTAGGAGGACTACTGTAAACGATGAACGGGGCTAGTTAGTGTAGGGGGGACTACTGTAATAGATGAACGGGGCTAGTTAGTGTAGGGGGACTACTGTAATAGATGAACGGGGCTAGTTAGTGTAGGAGGACTACTGTAATAGATGAACGGGGCTAGTTAGTGTAGGGGGACTACTGTAATAGATGAATGGGGCTAGTTAGTGTAGGGGGACTACTGTAATAGATGAACGGGGCTAGTTAGTGTAGGAGGACTACTGTAATAGATGAACGTGGCTAGTTAGTGTAGGAGGACTACTGTAATAGATGAATGGGGCTAGTTAGTGTAGTAGCCCTACTGTAATAGATGAACGGCGCTAGTTAGTGTACGGGGACTACTGTAATAGATGAATGGGGCTAGTGTAGGAGGACTACTGTAATAGATGAACGGGGCTAGTTAGTGTAGGGGGACTACTGTAATAGATGAACGGGGCTAGCTGGTGTAGGAGGACTACTGTAATAGATGAATGGGGCTAGTTAGTGTAGGGGGACTACTGTAATAGATGAACGGGGCTAGTTAGTGTAGGAGGACTACTGTAATAGATGAACGGGGCTAGTTAGTGTAGGGGGAATACTGTAATAGATGAATGGGGCTAGTTAGTGTAGGAGGACTACTGTAATAGATGAACGGGGCTAGTTAGTGTAGGGGGACTGCTGTAATAGATGAACGGGGCTAGTTAGTGTCGGAGGACTACTGTAATAGATGAACGGGGCTAGTTAGTGTAGGAGACCTACTGTAATAGATGAATGGGGCTAGTTAGTGTAGGGGGACTACTGTAATAGATGAACGGGGCTAGTTAGTGTAGGAGGACTACTGTAATAGATGAACGGGGCTAGTTAGTGTAGGGGGACTACTGTAATAGATGAACGGGGCTAGTTAGTGTAGGGGGACTACTGTAATAGATGAACGCGGCTAGTTAGTGTTGGAGGACTACTGTAATAGATGAACGGGGCTAGTTAGTGTAGGGGGACTACTGTAATAGATGAACGGGGCTAGTTAGTGTAGGGGGACTACTGTAATAGATGAACGGGGCTAGTTAGTGTAGGGGGACTACTGTAATAGATGAATGGGGCTAGTTAGTGTAGGAGGACTACTGTAATAGATGAACGGGGCTAGTTAGTGTAGGATGACTACTGTAATAGATGAACGGGGCTAGTTAGTGTAGGGGGACTACTGTAATAGATGAACGGGGCTAGTTAGTGTAGGAGGACTACTGTAATAGATGAATGGGGCTAGTTAGTGTAGGAGGACTACTGTAATAGATGAATGGGGCTAGTTAGTGTAGGGGGACTACTGTAATAGATGAATGGGGCTAGTTAGTGTAGGGGGACTACTGTAATAGATGAATGGGGTTAGTTAGTGTAGGGGGACTACTGTAATAGATGAATGGGGCTAGTTACTGTAGGAGGACTACTGTAATAGATGAACGGGGCTAGTTAGTGTAGGGGGACTACTGTAATAGATGAACGGGGCTAGTTAGTGTAGGAGGACTACTGTAATAGATGAATGGGGCTAGTTACTGTAGGAGGACTACTGTAATAGATGAACGGGGCTAGTTAGTGTAGGAGAACTACTGTAATAGAGGAACGGGGCTAGTTGGTGTAGGGGGACTACTGTAATAGATGAACGGGGCTAGTTAGTGTAGGGGGACTACTGTAATAGATGAACGGGGCTAGTTGGTGTAGGGGGACTACTGCAATAGATGAACGGGGCTAGTTAGTGTAGGAGGACTACTGTAATAGATGAACGGGGCTAGTTAGTGTAGGAGGACTACTGTAATAGATGAATGGGGTTAGTTAGTGTAGGAGGACTGTAACAGATGAACGGGGCTAGTTAGTGTAGGAGGACTACTGTGATAGATGAACGGGGCTAGTTAGTGTAGGGGGACTACTGTAATAGATGAACGGGGCTAGTTAGTGTAGGGGGACTACTGTAATGGATGAATGGGGTTAGTTAGTGTAGGAGGACTACTGTAATAGATGAACGGGGCTAGTTAGTGTAGGAGGACTACTATAATAGATGAATGGGGTTAGTTAGTGTAGCGGGACTACTGTAATAGATGAATGGGGTTAGTTAGTGTAGGGGGACTACTGTAATAGATGAACGGGGTTAGTTAGTGTAGGGGGACTACTGTAATAGATGAATGGGGCTAGTTAGTGTAGGAGGACTACTGTAATAGATGAACGGGGCTAGTTGGTGTAGGGGGACTACTGTAATAGATGAATGGGGCTAGTTAGTGTAGGGGGACTACTGTAATAGATGAACGGGGCTAGTTAGTGTAGGGGGACACCTCACTAAAACTGTCTCGGTGTCACGAGTGCTGTCTTCGAATTCCCCGTCATAAATCAGCCAAGGCGCAGCGTGCCGTTAGTTCCACATATTTTATTTATTGAACTCCGAACAAAACAATAAACAGGTGAAACTGAAACAAACGTGACGTTCTGGGGCTGCTCACACACAGCTGCACAAAAACAAGATCCCACAAAAACACAGGGGAAAAACAGGCTGCCTAAGTATGGTTTCCAATCAGAGACAACGATAGACAGCTGCCTCTGATTGGAAACCATACCCGGCCAAAACATAGAAATACAAAAACATAGAATGCCCACCCCACCTATCACACCCTGACCTAACTAAACAGAGAAAACACAGCTCTCTTAGGTCAGAGCGTGACACTTGGACTCAGAGGACATTCTGGTCATACCCTAAGTAGTACACTACACTACACTTACAAGTGTACACTAGTCAATACTCCCCGTCTGAGGAAATCGTCTGGTCACACCCTAACTAGTGTCAATCGTTGAAACAACACAAACGTTTACCCTCCAAAACCAGAGTTATACACAGAAAAATATATCTCCATGAATTCTATCAAGACCAGGGTCTCATTCCCAATGGTGCAAACGTTTAGTAATTTAGTCATCGGCTGTGTTTTTTAATGTTTGTAACGACTGTTGAAGGGAGTAGACCAAGGCGCAGCGTGTCGAGTGCTCATTATGTATTTATTGAACTGAGAACACAATAAACAAAGAAACAAAACCCGACAGCCAAACAGTTCTGTCAGGTTAGCAACACTAAACAGAAATTAACCCACCCACAAAACCCAAAGGAAAACTGGCTGCCTAAGTATGGCTCCCAATCAGAGACAACGATGTACAGCTGTCCCTGATTGAGAGCCATACTAGGCCAAAACAAAGAAATACAAAAACATATAGAAAAAAAGGACATAGAATGCCCACCCTAGTGTAACGGCTGTCTGTGGAAGTAGACCAAGGTGCAGCGGAGTTAGTGTTCATCTTGAGTTTTAATTTACGTACGAACACGATACAACAAAACAAGAAAACCGACAGCCAAACTGTCAGGTGCAAGACACTAAACAGAAACAATCCCCCCACAAAACCCAAAGGAAAAACAGGCTCCTTATGTGTGACTCCCAATCATCCAACAACGAACTACAGCTGTGCCTGATTGGGAGCCACACACGGCCCAAAACAAAGAAATACAAAAACATAGAGAAATGAACATAGAACGCCCACCCTAGTCACACCCTGGCCTAACCAAAATAGAGAATAAAAAACGTCTCTATGGCCAGGGCATGACATTGTTTCTCTCTCTCTCTCTCTCTCTCTCTCAATTAAATTCAATGTCAATTTAAGGGCTTTATTGGCATGGGAAACATATGTTAACATTGCCAATGCAAGTCAAGTAGATAATAAACAA
>NC_059456.1:108838400-108920900 GCF_905237065.1 Salmo salar | reverse complement strand
CTCTCTCTCTAGGACATTGACCAGGGCTGGTTTCTACTCTTCCTCATCCCTCGTTCTCTCTCTCCTCTCTCTCTCTAGGACATTGACCAGGGCTGGTTTCTACTCTTCCTCATCCCTCATTCTCTCTCTCCTCTCTCTCTCTAGGACATTGACCAGGGCTGGTCTCTCTACTCTTCCTCAGCGGTTGTGCCTGCAGCTACCCCGCCTCAGAGTACTGTGAGTACTTTGAACGCAAGAATGTCCACACACACAATTCAATTGAACTGTACCCCTTTAAATGCCCCAGTTGATAAAATCCCAAACCCCATAGAAATGCTTAACTCTGACATGGATCTGAAACCCCAGATTACACAATAATGATATTTTTGTCTGTGTGTTCACAGCGAGCTGTCTCATAATCAGATAGAGGATCTACCCAGCTTCTATCACTGCTCTGCCCTGCAGGAAATGTGAGTCAACATGGTGAAATGGTTGTAGCTTAGAACAATGTTCCAATAACGGAATGTTAGAACAACATTCCAATAACAGAATGTTAGAACAACATTCCAATAACAGAATGTTAGAACAACGTTCCGATAACAGAATGTTAGAACAACGTTCCAATAACAGAATGTTAGAACAACGTTCCAATAACAGATGTTAGAACAATGTTCCAATAACAGAATGTTTGAACAACGTTCCAATAATGGTATGACTGAAATAGTAGGAGTCTATGCTTCAGTATTGCAGTTTCACTGACTGTTTTGTAGTAACAGGGTGTGTGTGTGTGTGTGTGTGTGTGTGTGTGTGTGTGTGTGTGTGTGTGTGTGTGTGTGTGTGTGTGTGTGTGTGTGTGTGTGTGTGTGTGTGTGTGTGTGTGTGTGTGTGTGTGTGTGTGTAGAGGCCTGCAGTATAACAACATTAGGAGGATTGAGAGGAATACCTTCCAGCAGCTCAGCTCTCTACGGTCTCTGTGAGTATACTGTATACTCTCTGTGAATACTCTTTACTCTCTGTGAATACTCTTTACTCTCTGTGAATACTCTTTACTCTCTGTGAATACTCTTTACTCTCTGTGAATACTCTTTACTCTCTGTGAATACTCTTTACTCTCTGTGAATACTCTTTACTCTCTGTGAGTATACTGTTTACTCTATGTGAATACTCTTTACTCTTTACTCTCTGTGAATACTCTTTACTCTCTACTCTTTGTCAGTATACTCTCTACTCTCTGTCAGAATACTCTTTACTCTCTGTGAATACTCTTTACTATCTGTCAGTATACTGTATACTCTCTGTGAATACTCTTTACTCTCTGTGAGTATACGGTTTACTCTCTGTGAATACTCTCTACTCTCTGTCAGAATACTCTTTACTCTCTGTGAATACTGTTTACTCTCTGTGAATACTCTCTACTCTCTGTCAGAATACTCTTTACTCTCTGTGAATACTCTTTACTCTCTGTGAATACTGTTTACTCACTGTGAATACTCTTTACTCTCTGTGAATACTCTTTACTCTCTGTTAGTTTACTCTCTGTGAATACTGTTTACTCTCTGTGAATACTGTTTACTCACTGTGAATACTCTTTACTCTCTGTGAATACTGTTTACTCACTGTGAATACTCTTTACTCTCTGTGAATACTGTTTACTCTCTGTGAATACTCTTTACTCTCTGTCAGTATACTCTTTCCCCTACACACAAACTGTTACTCTCTGTGAATACTGTTACTCTAACAGATAGGCACTAAACACAACATTCGGAATAATGACAGTAACTAATTCTCACTCTCTCCCCCCAGAGATCTCAGCTTCAACAGTATTGAGTGGATTCACCCTGATGCCTTCATTTCGTTCCATTCTCTGACCAAGCTGTGAGTATACATACACACATATATCCCACGCAAACCACCAAGCAAGTCAGGGAAACTTTGGTAACTTTGGTTCACCTTAATTAAAGCAACTCTTTAGGCCAACACTGACACAGACTCTAGAAACTGGCTGGCTGGCTGGCTGGCAGGCAGGCAGGCAGGCAGGCCGGACGGACGGACAGACCAAATCAAATGTATTTATATAGCCCTTCTTACATCAGCTGATATCTCAAAGTGCTGTACAAAAACCCAGCCTAAAACACCAAACAGCAAGCAATGCAGGTGTAGAAGCACGGAGGCTAGGAAAAACTCCCTAGAAAGGCCAGAACCTAGGAAGAAACCTAGAGAGGAACCAGGCTATGAGGGGTGGCCAGTCCTCTTCTGGCTGTGTCGGGTGGAGATTATAACAGAACATGGCCAAGATGTTCAAATGTTCATAAATGACCAGCAGGGTCAAATAATAATAATCACAGTAGTTGTAGAGGGTGCAACAAGTCAGCACCTCAGGAGTAAATGTCAGTTGGCTTTTCATAGCTGATCATTCAGAGTATCTCTACCGCTCCTGCTGTCTCTAGAGAGTTGAAAACAGCAGGTCTGGGACAGGTAGCACGTCCGGTGAACAGGTCAGGGTTCAATAGCCGCAGGCAGAACTGTTGAAACTGGAGCAGCAGCATGGCCAGGTGGACTGGGGACAGCAAGGAGTCATCATGCCAGGTAGTCCTGAGGCATGGTCCTAGGGCTCAGGTACTCCAAGAGAGAGAAAGAAAGAAAGAGAGAATTAGAGAGAGCATACTTAACCTCCCTGGGCAAGGTGGGACGTCAACAGCCAGTGGAATCACGTGGCGCGAAATGCAAATACCTCAAAAATGCTATAACTTCAATTTCTCAAACATATGACTATTTTACACCATTTTAAAGACAAGACTCTCGTTAATCTAACCACATTGTCCGATTTCAAAAAGGCTTCACAGCGAAAGCAAAACATTAGATTATGTCAGGAGAGTACCCTGCCAAAAATAATCACACAGCTATTTTCAAAGCAAGCATATATGTCACAAAAACCAAAACCACAGCTAAATGCAGCACTAACCTTTGATGATCTTCATCAGATGACACTCCTAGGACATTATGTTATACAATACATGCATGTTTTGTTCAATCAAGTTCATATTTATATCAAAAACCAGCTTTTTACATTAGCATGTGATGTTCAGAACTAGCATACCCACCGCAAACTTCCGGTGAATTTACTAAATTACTCACGATTAACGTTCACAAAATACATAACAATTATTTTAAGAATTATAGATACAGAACTCCTTTATGCAATCACGGTGTCAGATTTTAAAATAGCCTTTCGGGGAAAGCACATTTGCAATATTCTGAGTAGATAGCCCGGCCATCACGGCTAGCTAATTTGACACCCACCAAGTTTGGCCCTCACCAAACTCAGATTTACTATAAGAAAAATTGGATTACCTTTGCTGTTCTTCATCAGAATGTAATCCCAGGACTTCTACTTCAACAACAAATGTTGTTTTGGTTCCAAATAATCCATAGTTATATTCAAATACCTCCGTTTTGTTCGTGCGTTCAAGTCAGTATCCGAAGGGTGACGCGCGAGCGCATTTTGTGACAAAGAAATTCAAAATATTCCATTACCGTACTTCGAAGCATGTCAAACGCTGTTTAAAATCAATTTTTATGCTATTTTTCTCGTAAAATAGCGATAATATTCCAACCGGGCGACGTTGTATTCATTCAAAGGCTGAAAGAAAAAAATTGAGAATTCTCATGAACGTGCATCTCCAGTGTCACTGTTCCCAGCCTGACCACTCACAAACAGAGCTGCTGTACTTCGCCCAGAGACAGCAGACACCCCATTACACTTTCTGGCGCCTTCTGAGAGCCAATGGAAGCCTTAGAAAATGTCATGTTACAGCAGAGATGCTGTATTTTCGATAGAGATGGTACAGAAGGAGAACAAATTGTCAGACAGGGCACTTCCTGTATGGAATCTTCTCAGGTTTTTGCCTGCCAAATGCGTTCTGTTATACTCACAGACACCATTCAAACAGTTTTAGAAACTTTAGAGTGTTTTCTATCCAAATCTACTAATTATATGCATATTCTTGTTTCTGGGCCAGAGTAGTAACCAGTTTAAATAGGGTACGTTTTTTATCTGGCCGTGAAAATACTGCCCCCTAGCCCCAACAGGTTAAGCATGTCCCAGTTTAGGTCACCTAGCAGGACAAATTCAGACTTAGTGTATGGGGCCAGGAGAGAGCTTAGGGCAGGTAGGGTACAGGCCGGTGCTGAGGGAAGACGATAGCACCCAGCAACAGTCAACAAAGAGCTATTTGAAAGTTTAATGTATAAAACCAGCAAATCAAATTGTTTGGGGACAGACTTGGTGGAGACAACCGAGCACTGAAGGTGATCCTTGGTAAAGATTGACACTCCACCACCTTTGGAATATCTGTCTTGACGAAAAAGGTTGTAACCAGAAAGGTTAACATCAGTTACTTGTGTTGGCTGGGACGACACAGAGCTACATGTAATCACATGAAAACCCCTTTCCTCTAGAAGGAAACCCCTTTCTCTAGAAGGAAACCCCTTTCTCTAGAAGGAAACCCCTTTCTCTAGAAGGAAGGAAACCCCTTTTCTCTAGAAGGAAACCCCTTTCCTCTAGAAGGAAACCCCTTTCTCTAGAAGGAAACCCTTTCCTCTAGAAGGAAACCCCTTTCCTCTAGAAGGAAACCCCTTTCCTCTAGAAGGAAGGAAACCCCTTTTCTCTAGAAGGAAGGAAACCCCTTTTCTCTAGAAGGAAGGAAACCCCTTTCTCTAGAAGGAAACCCCTTTCTCTAGAAGGAAACCCCTTTCTCTAGAAGGAAACCCCTTTCTCTAGAAGGAAACCCCTTTCCTCTAGAAGGAAACCCCTTTCTCTAGAAGGAAGGAAACCCCTTTCTCTAGAAGGAAGGAAACCCCTTTCTCTAGAAGGAAGGAAACCCCTTTTCTCTAGAAGGAAGGAAACCCCTTTCTCTAGAAGGAAACCCCTTTCTCTAGAAGGAAACCCCTTTCTCTAGAAGGAAACCCCTTTCTCTAGAAGGAAGGAAACCCCTTTCTCTAGAAGGAAACCCCTTTCCTCTAGAAGGAAACCCCTTTCTCTAGAAGGAAACCCCTTTCCTCTAGAGGGAAACCCCTTTCTCTAGAAGGAAACCCCTTTCCTCTAGAAGGAAACCCCTTTCTCTAGAAGGAAACCCCTTTCTCTAGAAGGAAACCCTTTCCTCTAGAAGGAAACCCTTTCCTCTAGAAGGAAACCCCTTTCCTCTAGAAGGAAACCCTTTCCTCTAGAAGGAAGGAAACCCCTTTCTCTAGAAGGAAACCCCTTTCTCTAGAAGGAAACCCTTTCCTCTAGAAGGAAACCCCTTTCTCTAGAAGGAAACCCCTTTCTCTAGAAGGAAACCCCTTTCTCTAGAAGGAAACCCCTTTTCTCTAGAAGGAAACCCCTTTCTCTAGAAGGAAACCCCTTTCTCTAGAAGGAAACCCCTTTCCTCTAGAAGGAAACCCCTTTCCTCTAGAAGGAAACCCCTTTTCTCTAGAAGGAAACCCCTTTCTCTAGAAGGAAGGAAACCCCTTTCTCTAGAAGGAAGGAAACCCCTTTTCTCTAGAAGGAAACCCCTTTCCTCTAGAAGGAAACCCCTTTCCTCTAGGAAACCCCTTTCTCTAGAAGGAAGGAAACCCCTTTTCTCTAGAAGGAAGGAAACCCCTTTCCTCTAGAAGGAAACCCCTTTCCTCTAGGAAACCCCTTTCTCTAGAAGGAAGGAAACCCCTTTCTCTAGAAGGAAACCCCTTTCTCTAGAAGGAAACCCCTTTCTCTAGAAGGAAACCCCTTTCCTCTAGAAGGAAACCCCTTTCCTCTAGAAGGAAACCCCTTTCTCTAGAAGGAAACCCCTTTCTCTAGAAGGAAACCCCTTTCTCTAGAAGGAAACCCCTTTTCTCTAGAAGGAAACCCCTTTCCTCTAGAAGGAAACCCCTTTCTCTAGAAGGAAACCCCTTTCTCTAGAAGGAAACCCCTTTCTCTAGAAGGAAACCCCTTTCTCTAGAAGGAAACCCCTTTCTCTAGAAGGAAGGAAACCCCTTTCCTCTAGAAGGAAACCCCTTTTCTCTAGAAGGAAACCCCTTTCCTCTAGAAGGAAACCCTTTTCTCTAGAAGGAAACCCCTTTCCTCTAGAAGGAAACCCCTTTCCTCTAGAAGGAAACCCCTTTCCTCTAGAAGGAAACCCTTTTCTCTAGAAGGAAGGAAACCCCTTTCCTCTAGAAGGAAACCCCTTTCTCTAGAAGGAAACCCCTTTCCTCTAGAAGGAAACCCCTTTCTCTAGAAGGAAACCCCTTTCCTCTAGAAGGAAACCCCTTTCCTCTAGAAGGAAACCCCTTTCTCTAGAAGGAAACCCCTTTCCTCTAGAAGGAAGGAAACCCCTTTCTCTAGAAGGAAACCCCTTTCTCTAGAAGGAAACCCCTTTCTCTAGAAGGAAACCCCTTTCTCTAGAAGGAAACCCCTTTCTCTAGAAGGAAGGAAACCCCTTTCCTCTCGAAGGAAACCCCTTTTCTCTAGAAGGAAACCCCTTTCCTCTAGAAGGAAACCCCTTTCTCTAGAAGGAAACCCCTTTCCTCTAGAAGGAAACCCCTTTCCTCTAGAAGGAAACCCTTTTCTCTAGAAGGAAGGAAACCCCTTTCCTCTAGAAGGAAACCCCTTTCTCTAGAAGGAAACCCCTTTCTCTAGAAGGAAACCCCTTTCTCTAGAAGGAAGGAAACCCCTTTCTCTAGAAGGAAGGAAACCCCTTTCTCTAGAAGGAAACCCCTTTCTCTAGAAGGAAACCCCTTTCCTCTAGAAGGAAGGAAACCCCTTTCTCTAGAAGGAAACCCCTTTCTCTAGAAGGAAACCCCTTTTCTCTAGAAGGAAACCCCTTTCTCTAGAAGGAAACCCCTTTCCTCTAGAAGGAAACCCCTTTCCTCTAGAAGGAAACCCCTTTTCTCTAGAAGGAAACCCCTTTCCTCTAGAAGGAAACCCTTTCCTCTAGAAGGAAGGAAACCCCTTTCTCTAGAAGGAAGGAAACCCCTTTTCTCTAGAAGGAAACCCCTTTCTCTAGAAGGAAACCCCTTTCTCTAGAAGGAAGGAAACCCCTTTCTCTAGAAGGAAGGAAACCCCTTTCTCTAGAAGGAAACCCCTTTCTCTAGAAGGAAACCCCTTTCCTCTAGAAGGAAACCCCTTTCCTCTAGGAAACCCCTTTCTCTAGAAGGAAGGAAACCCCTTTCTCTAGAAGGAAACCCCTTTCTCTAGAAGGAAACCCCTTTCTCTAGAAGGAAACCCCTTTCCTCTAGAAGGAAACCCCTTTCCTCTAGAAGGAAACCCCTTTCTCTAGAAGGAAACCCCTTTCTCTAGAAGGAAACCCCTTTTCTCTAGAAGGAAACCCCTTTCTCTAGAAGGAAACCCCTTTCTCTAGAAGGAAACCCCTTTCTCTAGAAGGAAACCCCTTTCTCTAGAAGGAAGGAAACCCCTTTCCTCTAGAAGGAAACCCCTTTTCTCTAGAAGGAAACCCCTTTCCTCTAGAAGGAAACCCCTTTCTCTAGAAGGAAACCCCTTTCTCTAGAAGGAAACCCCTTTCCTCTAGAAGGAAACCCCTTTCCTCTAGAAGGAAACCCTTTTCTCTAGAAGGAAGGAAACCCCTTTCCTCTAGAAGGAAAACCCTTTCTCTAGAAGGAAACCCCTTTCTCTAGAAGGAAACCCCTTTCTCTAGAAGGAAACCCCTTTTCTCTAGAAGGAAACCCCTTTCCTCTAGAAGGAAACCCCTTTTCTCTAGAAGGAAACCCCTTTCTCTAGAAGGAAACCCCTTTCTCTAGAAGGAAACCCCTTTCCTCTAGAAGGAAACCCCTTTTCTCTAGAAGGAAACCCCTTTCTCTAGAAGGAAACCCCTTTCTCTAGAAGGAAACCCCTTTTCTCTAGAAGGAAACCCCTTTCTCTAGAAGGAAACCCCTTTCTCTAGAAGGAAGGAAACCCCTTTCCTCTAGAAGGAAACCCCTTTCTCTAGAAGGAAGGAAACCCCTTTTCTCTAGAAGGAAGGAAACCCCTTTCTCTAGAAGGAAACCCCTTTCTCTAGAAGGAAACCCCTTTCTCTAGAAGGAAACCCCTTTCCTCTAGAAGGAAACCCCTTTCTCTAGAAGGAAACCCCTTTCTCTAGAAGGAAGGAAACCCCTTTCTCTAGAAGGAAACCCCTTTCTCTAGAAGGAAACCCCTTTCTCTAGAAGGAAACCCCTTTCCTCTAGAAGGAAACCCCTTTCCTCTAGAAGGAAACCCCTTTCTCTAGAAGGAAACCCCTTTCTCTAGAAGGAAACCCCTTTCCTCTAGAAGGAAACCCCTTTCCTCTAGAAGGAAACCCCTTTTCTCTAGGAAACCCCTTTCTCTAGAAGGAAAACCCTTTCTCTAGAAGGAAACCCCTTTCCTCTAGAAGGAAACCCCTTTCCTCTAGAAGGAAACCCCTTTCTCTAGAAGGAAACCCCTTTCCTCTAGAAGGAAACCCCTTTCTCTAGAAGGAAACCCCTTTCCTCTAGAAGGAAACCCCTTTCCTCTAGAAGGAAACCCCTTTCTCTAGAAGGAAACCCCTTTCTCTAGAAGGAAACCCCTTTCCTCTAGAAGGAAACCCCTTTCCTCTAGAAGGAAACCCCTTTCTCTAGAAGGAAACCCCTTTCTCTAGAAGGAAACCCCTTTCTCTAGAAGGAAACCCCTTTCCTCTAGAAGGAAACCCTTTTCCTCTAGAAGGAAGGAAAACCCTTTTTTAAGATCCAAAGCCACTGTATTAGCAGAGAACAAATGACATGACGCTCACAAACATGCAAGGAGCACAGACCATGTTTGTGGATTTCACAGTGTGAAAAAGTGTTTTCATAATAATTGTATACATTACTGAATTCCCCACCTCCCTTTACAGGGACCTGAGTGAGAACGGTCTGACATCACTTCCTGTGGGTGGTCTGGGAGGACTGACCCATCTGAAGCTGAAAGGAAACATGGAGCTCTATGAGGACTTCAGCCCTGAACTCTTCACCCGCATGAGGTATGACCCCTAACTCTAACACCTGACCTCTGTCACTCAACCCTAACCCTTCAGCCCTGAACACTTCCCAACGCAGACCCACAACGAATCCGCGCACGCACAATTCTTGACGGAAATCCCGCAAAAATTTCAAACAGAACGAATAGGATTTTAAAGCTAAAAATAAACTGCCAACTGATAGGAAATTTAAATAAAATGTACTTGTTTGAATTTACGTTTTTTTTTTCCCCCCTCTGTTTTCATTTATGTATTTGAATCACCGAAAAGTGTAGCCCACTAAACCCACCAAAGCACCTCCCCTATGTGAGTGACAGCTGCAGGAGTGCAGACAGCTCAGTGAATGATGGACAGCTGTCTGAGGAGAAAAATATATCATTTCCTGTCTCAACAACAATTGGGTTGACTTTAACCCACGTGTGGGCTTTTGTAAGCGAAGACGGTGTTCTGTCAAGCTCCCCAGCGTCAATCTGGAGAAGAGAGCATTCACGCTGGGCAATGAACATTCTCCTGTGATGTCTGTTTACATGGATATGCTCATCAAATTCACTACGACCTTACTAGAAACGACCGAGTGTGTCCGGGACATTTTATCAGCTCCTTTTTCAAAGCAACTAACTAAAACACATCTAACGTTGTAAGATTGAGTCTGTGACGTAGTTGTAGGTAGAGCGAGAGCACAACGGAGTAGAATTCGATTGGTGGTTCAAGTTCATGTGCTTTTTTAAATCAGTTCAGAGCCATAGGTTTGAACATTTGTTGATATTCTTTGCTAGCTAGTGAGTTACTAACCCAGGTATAGGTCAGCAGTGGGGAGTTACTGCATCCTACAAAGAGCAGAAAATGTGTAAGCTATATTTTAAGCTGTCTTTGAAAAGCCAGTCGGGTAAAAAAAAAGCTTTGTCTTAATTAAAGGGGCAGTATTGTATTTTGAGATAGGCTTAACTATGAAAATAAGCCAATAGTCAGAGGGGTAGTCTACATCTCTGAATGGTAATAATAATGAATTGTATTTTGTAAAATGAGGTCTTGCATCATACAAACACAATAAAATGCAATTTACAGTCACCTACTTGGCCCATGGTGTAAACCACATGTAGACAGACTACTGTAGACCTGAACACCTCATATAGACTACTGTAGACCTGAACACCTGAACACCTCATATAGACTACTGTAGACCTGAACACCTCATACAGACTACTGTAGGCCTGAACACCTCATATAGACTACTGTAGGCCTGAACACCTCATATAGACTACTGTAGGTCTGCATTTAAAACCTCATATAGACTACTGTAGGCCTGAACACCTCTTATATAGACTACTGTAGGCCTGAACACCTCATATAGACTACTGTAGACCTGAACACCTCATATAGACTACTGTAGGCCTGAACACCTCATATAGACTACTGTAGGCCTGAACACCTCATATAGACTACTGTAGACCTGAACACCTCATATAGACAGACTACTGTAGACATGAACACCTCATATAGACTACTGTAGACCTGAACACCTCATATAGACTACTGTAGGCCTGAACACCTCATATAGACTACTGTAGACCTGAACACCTCATATAGACTACTGTAGGCCTGAACACCTGAACACCTCATATAGACTACTGTAGACCTGAACACCTCATATAGACTACTGTAGACCTGAACACCTAAACACCTCATATAGACTAATGTAGACCTGAACACCTCATATAGACTACTGTAGACCTGAACACCTCACATAGACTACTGTAGACCTGAACACCTCATATAGACAGACTACTGTAGGCCTGAACACCTCATATAGACTACTGTAGGCCTGAACACCTCATATAGACTACTGTAGACCTGAACACCTGAACACCTCATATAGACCACTGTAGACCTGAACACCTCATATAGACTACTGTAGACCTGAACACCTGAACACCTCATATAGACTACTGTAGGCCTGAACACCTCATATAGACAGACTACTGTAGGCCTGAACACCTTATATAGACTACTGTAGGCCTGAACACCTCATATAGACTACTGTAGGCCTGAACACCTCATATAGACTACTGTAGACCTGAACACCTCATATAGACTACTGTAGACCTGAACACCTCATATAGACTACTGTAGGCCTGAACACCTCATATGGACTACTGTAGACCTGAACACCTCATATAGACAGACTACTGTAGACCTGAACACCTCATATAGACTACTGTAGGCCTGAACACCTCATATAGACTACTGTAGGCCTGAACACCTCAAATAGACTACTGTAGGCCTGAACACCTCATATAGACTACTGTAGACCTGAACACCTCATATAGACTACTGTAGGCCTGAACACCTCATATAGACTACTGTAGACCTGAACACCTCATATAGACTACTGTAGGCCTGAACACCTCATATAGACTACTGTAGGCCTGAACACCTCAAATAGACTACTGTAGGCCTGAACACCTCATATAGACTACTGTAGGCCTGAACACCTCATATAGACTACTGTAGGCCTGAACACCTCATAGACTACTTTAGACCTGAACACTTCATATAGACTACTGTAGGCCTGAACACCTCATATAGACTACTGTAGACCTGAACACCTCATATAGACTACTGTAGGCCTGAACACCTCATATAGACTACTGTAGGCCTGAACACCTCATATAGACTACTGTAGGCCTGAACACCTCATATAGACTACTGTAGACCTGAACACTTCATATAGACTACTGTAGACCTGATCACCTGAACACCACATATAGACAGACTACTGTAGACCTGAACACCTCATATGGACTACTGTAGACCTGAACACCTCATATAGACAGACTACTGTAGGCCTGAACACCTCATATAGACTCCAGAAGACCTGAACACCTCATATAGACAACTGTAGGCCTGAACACCTCATATAGACTACTGTAGGCCTGAACACCTCATATAGACTACTGTAGGCCTGAACACCTCATATAGACTACTGTAGACCTGACCACCTCATATAGACTACTGTAGACCTGACCACCTCATATAGACTACTGTAGACCTGACCACCTCATATAGACAGACACTGTAGGCCTGAACACCTCATATAGACTACTGTAGGCCTGAACACCTCATATAGACAGACTACTGTAGGCCTGAACACCTCATATAGACTACTGTAGGCCTGAACACCTCATATAGACTACTGTAGGCCTGAACACCTCATATAGACTACTGTAGGCCTGAACACCTCATATAGACTACTGTAGGCCTGAACACCTCAAATAGACTACTGTAGGCCTGAACACCTCATATAGACTACTGTAGACCTGAACACCTCATATAGACTACTGTAGGCCTGAACACCTCATAGACTACTTTAGACCTGAACACTTCATATAGACTACTGTAGGCCTGCACACCTCATATAGACTACTGTAGACCTGAACACCTCATATAGACTACTGTAGGCCTGAACACCTCATATAGACTACTGTAGGCCTGAACACCTCATATAGACTACTGTAGGCCTGAACACCTCATATAGACTACTGTAGACCTGAACACTTCATATAGACTACTGTAGACCTGATCACCTGAACACCACATATAGACAGACTACTGTAGACCTGAACACCTCATATGGACTACTGTAGACCTGAACACCTCATATAGACAGACTACTGTAGGCCTGAACACCTCATATAGACTACTGTAGACCTGACCACCTCATATAGACTACTGTAGACCTGACCACCTCATATAGACAGACTACTGTAGGCCTGAACACCTCATATAGACTACTGTAGGCCTGAACACCTCATATAGACAGACTACTGTAGGCCTGAACACCTCATATAGACAACTGTAGACCTGAACACCTCATATAGACTACTGTAGACCTGAACACCTCATATAGACTACTGTAGGTCTTAACACCTCATATAGACTACTGTAGGCCTGAACACCTGAACACCTCATATAGACTACTGTAGACCTGAACACCTCATATAGACTACTGTAGACCTGAACACCTAAACACCTCATATAGACTACTGTAGACCTGAACACCTCATATAGACTACTGTAGACCTGAACACCTCATATATACTACTGTAGACCTGAACACCTCATATAGACAGACTACTGTAGGCCTGAACACCTCATATAGACTACTGTAGGTCTGCATTTAACACCTCATATAGACTACTGTAGGCCTGAACACCTCTTATATAGACTACTGTAGGCCTGAACACCTCATATAGACTACTGTAGACCTGAACACCTCATATAGACTACTGTAGGCCTGAACACCTCATATAGACTACTGTAGGCCTGAACACCTCATATAGACTACTGTAGACCTGAACACCTCATATAGACTACTGTAGGCCTGAACACCTTAACACCTCATATAGACTACTGTAGACCTGAACACCTCATATAGACTACTGTAGACCTGAACACCTAAACACCTCATATAGACTACTGTAGACCTGAACACCTCATATAGACTACTGTAGACCTGAACACCTCATATAGACTACTGTAGACCTGAACACCTCATATAGACAGACTACTGTAGGCCTGAACACCTCATATAGACTACTGTAGGCCTGAACACCTCATATAGACTACTGTAGACCTGAACACCTGAACACCTCATATAGACCACTGTAGGCCTGAACACCTCATATAGACTACTGTAGACCTGAACACCTGAACACCTCATATAGACTACTGGAGGCCTGAACACCTCATATAGACAGACTACTGTAGGCCTGAACACCTCATATAGACTACTGTAGGCCTGAACACCTCATATAGACTACTGTAGGCCTGAACACCTCATATAGACTACTGTAGACCTGAACACCTCATATAGACTACTGTAGACCTGAACACCTCATATAGACAGACTACTGTAGGCCTGAACACCTCATATAGACTACTGTAGGCCTGAACACCTCATATAGACTACTGTAGACCTGAACACCTCATATAGACTACTGTAGGCCTGAACACCTCATATAGACTACTGTAGGCCTGAACACCTCAAATAGACTACTGTAGGCCTGAACACCTCATATAGACTACTGTAGACCTGAACACCTCATATAGACTACTGTAGGCCTGAACACCTCATAGACTACTTTAGACCTGAACACTTCATATAGACTACTGTAGGCCTGAACACCTCATATAGACTACTGTAGACCTGAACACCTCATATAGACTACTGTAGGCCTGAACACCTCATATAGACTACTGTAGGCCTGAACACCTCATATAGACTACTGTAGGCCTGAACACCTCATATAGACTACTGTAGACCTGAACACTTCATATAGACTACTGTAGACCTGATCACCTGAACACCACATATAGACAGACTACTGTAGACCTGAACACCTCATATGGACTACTGTAGACCTGAACACCTCATATAGACAGACTACTGTAGGCCTGAAAACCTCATATAGACTACTGTAGACCTGACCACCTCATATAGACTACTGTAGACCTGACCACCTCATATAGACAGACTACTGTAGGCCTGAACACCTCATATAGACTACTGTAGGCCTGAACACCTCATATAGACAGACTACTGTAGGCCTGAACACCTCATATAGACGACTGTAGACCTGAACACCTCATATAGACTACTGTAGACCTGAACACCTCATATAGACTACTGTAGGTCTGAACACCTCATATAGACTACTGTAGGCCTGAACACCTGAACACCTCATATAGACTACTGTAGACCTGAACACCTCATATAGACTACTGTAGACCTGAACACCTAAACACCTCATATAGACTACTGTAGACCTGAACACCTCATATAGACTACTGTAGACCTGAACACCTCATATAGACTACTGTAGACCTGAACACCTCATATAGACAGACTACTGTAGGCCTGAACACCTCATATAGACTACTGTAGGCCTGAACACCTCATATAGACTACTGTAGACCTGAACACCTGAACACCTCATATAGACCACTGTAGACCTGAACACCTCATATAGACTACTGTAGACCTGAACACCTGAACACCTCATATAGACTACTGTAGGCCTGAAAAACTCATATAGACAGACTACTGTAGGCCTGAACACCTCATATAGACTACTGTAGGCCTGAACACCTCATATAGACTACTGTAGACCTGAACACCTCATATAGACTACTGTAGACCTGAACACCTCATATAGACTACTGTAGGCCTGAACACCTCATATAGACTACTGTAGACCTGAACACCTTGTATAGACTACTGTAGGCCTGAACACCTCATATAGACTACTGTAGGCCTGAACACCTTAAATAGGCTACTGTAGGCCTGAACACCTCATATAGACTACTGTAGACCTGAACACCTCATATAGACTACTGTAGGCCTGAACACCTCATATAGACTACTTTAGACCTGACCACTTTATATAGACTACTGTAGGCCTGAACACCTCATATAGACTACTGTAGACCTGAACACCTCATATAGACTACTGTAGGCCTGAACACCTCATATAGACTACTGTAGGCCTGAACACCTCATATAGACAACTGTAGACCTGAACACTTCATATAGACTACTGTAGACCTGATCACCTGAACACCACATATAGACAGACTACTGTAGACCTGAACACCTCATATGGACTACTGTAGACCTGAACACCTCATATAGACAGACTACTGTAGGCCTGAACACCTCATATAGACTACTGTAGACCTGGACACCTCATATAGACAACTGTAGGCCTGAACACCTCATATAGACTACTGTAGGCCTGAACACCTCATATAGACTACTGTAGGCCTGAACACCTCATATAGACTACTGTAGACCTGACCACCTCATATAGACTACTGTAGACCTGACCACCTCATATAGACAGACTACTGTAGGCCTGAACACCTCATATAGACTACTGTAGGCCTGAACACCTCATATAGACAGACTACTGTAGGCCTGAACACCTCATATAGACGACTGTAGACCTGACCACCTCATATAGACAGACTACTGTAGGCCTGAACACCTCATATAGACTACTGTAGGCCTGAACACCTCATATAGACAGACTACTGTAGGCCTGAACACCTCATATAGACGACTGTAGACCTGAACACCTCATATAGACTACTGTAGACCTGAACACCTCATATAGACTACTGTAGACCTGAACACCTCATATAGACTACTATAGGCCTGAACAACTCATAAAGACTACTGTAGACCTGAACACCTCATATAGACTACTGTAGACCTGAACACCTCATATAGAATACTGTAGACCTGCATTGAACACCTCATATAGACTACTGTAGGACTGAACACCTCATATAGACTACTGTAGACCTGAACACCTCATATAGACTACTGTAGGCCTGAACACCTCATATAGACTACTTTAGACCTGAACACTTTATATAGACTACTGTAGGCCTGAACACCTCATATAGACTACTGTAGACCTGAACACCTCATATAGACTACTGTAGGCCTGAACACCTCATATAGACTACTGTAGGCCTGAACACCTCATATAGACAACTGTAGACCTGAACACTTCATATAGACTACTGTAGACCTGATCACCTGAACACCACATATAGACAGACTACTGTAGACCTGAACACCTCATATGGACTACTGTAGACCTGAACACCTCATATAGACAGACTACTGTAGGCCTGAACACCTCATATAGACTACTGTAGACCTGGACACCTCATATAGACAACTGTAGGCCTGAACACCTCATATAGACTACTGTAGGCCTGAACACCTCATATAGACTACTGTAGGCCTGAACACCTCATATAGACTACTGTAGACCTGACCACCTCATATAGACTACTGTAGACCTGACCACCTCATATAGACAGACTACTGTATGCCTGAACACCTCATATAGACTACTGTAGGCCTGAACACCTCATATAGACAGACTACTGTAGGCCTGAACACCTCATATAGACGACTGTAGACCTGAACACCTCATATAGACTACTGTAGACCTGAACACCTCATATAGACTACTGTACGTCTGAACAACTCATATAGACTACTGTAGACCTGAACACCTCATATAGACTACTATAGGCCTGAACAACTCATAAAGACTACTGTAGACCTGAACACCTCATATAGACTACTGTAGACCTGAACACCTCATATAGAATACTGTAGACCTGCATTGAACACCTCATATAGACTACTGTAGGACTGAACACCTCATATAGACTACTGTAGACCTGAATACCTCATATAGACTACTGTAGGCCTGAACACCTCATATAGACTACTGTAGGACTGAACACCTCATATAGACTACTGTAGGCCTGAACACCACATATAGACTACTGTAGGCCTGAACACCTCATATAGACTACTGTAGACCTGAACACCTCATATAGACTACTGTAGGCCTGAACACCTCATATAGACTACTGTAGGCCTGAACACCTCATATAGACTACTATAGAACTGAACACCTCATATAGACTACTGTAGGCCTGAACACCTCATATAGACTACTGTAGACCTGAACACCTTGTATAGACTACTGTAGGCCTGAACACCTCATATAGACTACTGTAGGCCTGAACACCTTAAATAGGCTACTGTAGGCCTGAACACCTCATATAGACTACTGTAGACCTGAACACCTCATATAGACTACTGTAGGCCTGAACACCTCATATAGACTACTTTAGACCTGACCACTTTATATAGACTACTGTAGGCCTGAACACCTCATATAGACTACTGTAGACCTGAACACCTCATATAGACTACTGTAGGCCTGAACACCTCATATAGACTACTGTAGGCCTGAACACCTCATATAGACAACTGTAGACCTGAACACTTCATATAGACTACTGTAGACCTGATCACCTGAACACCACATATAGACAGACTACTGTAGACCTGAACACCTCATATGGACTACTGTAGACCTGAACACCTCATATAGACAGACTACTGTAGGCCTGAACACCTCATATAGACTACTGTAGACCTGGACACCTCATATAGACAACTGTAGGCCTGAACACCTCATATAGACTACTGTAGGCCTGAACACCTCATATAGACTACTGTAGGCCTGAACACCTCATATAGACTACTGTAGACCTGACCACCTCATATAGACTACTGTAGACCTGACCACCTCATATAGACAGACTACTGTAGGCCTGAACACCTCATATAGACTACTGTAGGCCTGAACACCTCATATATACAGACTACTGTAGGCCTGAACACCTCATATAGACGACTGTAGACCTGACCACCTCATATAGACAGACTACTGTAGGCCTGAACACCTCATATAGACTACTGTAGGCCTGAACACCTCATATAGACAGACTACTGTAGGCCTGAACACCTCATATAGACGACTGTAGACCTGAACACCTCATATAGACTACTGTAGACCTGAACACCTCATATAGACTACTGTACATCTGAACAACTCATATAGACTACTGTAGACCTGAACACCTCATATAGACTACTATAGGCCTGAACAACTCATAAAGACTACTGTAGACCTGAACACCTCATATAGACTACTGTAGACCTGAACACCTCATATAGAATACTGTAGACCTGCATTGAACACCTCATATAGACTACTGTAGGACTGAACACCTCATATAGACTACTGTAGACCTGAACACCTCATATAGACTACTGTAGGCCTGAACACCTCATATAGACTACTTTAGACCTGAACACTTTATATAGACTACTGTAGGCCTGAACACCTCATATAGACTACTGTAGACCTGAACACCTCATATAGACTACTGTAGGCCTGAACACCTCATATAGACTACTGTAGGCCTGACCACCTCATATAGACAACTGTAGACCTGAACACTTCATATAGACTACTGTAGACCTGATCACCTGAACACCACATATAGACAGACTACTGTAGACCTGAACACCTCATATGGACTACTGTAGACCTGAACACCTCATATAGACAGACTACTGTAGGCCTGAACACCTCATATAGACTACTGTAGACCTGGACACCTCATATAGACAACTGTAGGCCTGAACACCTCATATAGACTACTGTAGGCCTGAACACCTCATATAGACTACTGTAGGCCTGAACACCTCATATAGACTACTGTAGACCTGACCACCTCATATAGACTACTGTAGACCTGACCACCTCATATAGACAGACTACTGTATGCCTGAACACCTCATATAGACTACTGTAGGCCTGAACACCTCATATAGACAGACTACTGTAGGCCTGAACACCTCATATAGACGACTGTAGACCTGAACACCTCATATAGACTACTGTAGACCTGAACACCTCATATAGACTACTGTACGTCTGAACAACTCATATAGACTACTGTAGACCTGAACACCTCATATAGACTACTATAGGCCTGAACAACTCATAAAGACTACTGTAGACCTGAACACCTCATATAGACTACTGTAGACCTGAACACCTCATATAGAATACTGTAGACCTGCATTGAACACCTCATATAGACTACTGTAGGACTGAACACCTCATATAGACTACTGTAGACCTGAATACCTCATATAGACTACTGTAGGCCTGAACACCTCATATAGACTACTGTAGGACTGAACACCTCATATAGACTACTGTAGGCCTGAACACCACATATAGACTACTGTAGGCCTGAACACCTCATATAGACTACTGTAGACCTGAACACCTCATATAGACTACTGTAGGCCTGAACACCTCATATAGACTACTGTAGGCCTGAACACCTCATATAGACTACTATAGAACTGAACACCTCATATAGACTACTGTAGGCCTGAACACCTCATATAGACTACTGTATGCCTGAACACCTCATATAGACAGACTACTGTAGGCCTGAACACCTCATATAGACTACTATAGACCTGAACACCTGAACACCTCATATAGACTACTGTAGACCTGAACACCTCATATAGACTACTGTAGGCCTGAACACCTGAACACCTCATATAGACTACTGTAGACCTGAACCCCTCATATAGACTACTGTAGACCTGAACACCTCATATAGACTACTGTAGACCTGAACACCTCATATAGACTACTGTAGACCTGAACACCTCATATAGACTACTGTAGGCCTGAACACCTCATATAGACTACTGTAGACCTGAACGCCTCATATAGACTACTGTAGACCTGAACACCTCATATAGACTACTGTAGACCTGAACACCTCATATAGACAGACTAATGTAGGCCTGAACACCACTTATAGACTACTGTAGACCTGAACACCTGAACACCTCATATAGACAAACTACTGTAGACCTGAAAACCTCATATAGACTACTGTAGGCCTGAACACCTCATATAGACAGACTACTGTAGGCCTGAACACCTCATATAGACTACTGTAGACCTGAACACCTCATATAGACTACTGTAGACCTGAACACCTCATATAGACTACTGTAGACCTGAACACCTCATATAGACAGACTACTGTAGACTTGAACACCTCATATAGACTACTGTAGGCCTGAACACCTCATATAGACTACTGTAGGCCTGAACACCTCATATAGACTACTATAGAACTGAACACCTCATATAGACTACTGTAGGCCTGAACACCTCATATAGACTACTGTATGCCTGAACACCTCATATAGACAGACTACTGTAAGCCTGAACACCTGAACACCTCATATAGACTACTGTAGACCTGGACACCTCATATAGACAGACTACTGTAGACCTGAACACCTCATATAGACTACTGTAGGCCTGAACACCTCATATAGACTACTGTAGGCCTGAACACCTCATATAGACTACTATAGAACTGAACACCTCATATAGACTACTGTAGGCCTGAACACCTCATATAGACTACTGTATGCCTGAACACCTCATATAGACAGACTACTGTAGGCCTGAACACCTCATATAGACTACTGTAGACCTGAACACCTGAACACCTCATATAGACTACTGTAGACCTGAACACCTCATATAGACTACTGTAGGCCTGAACACCTGAACACCTCATATAGACTACTGTAGACCTGAACACCTCATATAGACTACTGTAGGCCTGAACACCTCATATAGACAGACTACTGTAGGCCTGAACACCTCATATAGACGACTGTAGACCTGAACACCTCATATAGACTACTGTAGACCTGAACACCTCATATAGACTACTGTACGTCTGAACAACTCATATAGACTACTGTAGACCTGAACACCTCATATAGACTACTATAGGCCTGAACAACTCATAAAGACTACTGTAGACCTGAACACCTCATATAGACTACTGTAGACCTGAACACCTCATATAGAATACTGTAGACCTGCATTGAACACCTCATATAGACTACTGTAGGACTGAACACCTCATATAGACTACTGTAGACCTGAATACCTCATATAGACTACTGTAGGCCTGAACACCTCATATAGACTACTGTAGGACTGAACACCTCATATAGACTACTGTAGGCCTGAACACCACATATAGACTACTGTAGGCCTGAACACCTCATATAGACTACTGTAGACCTGAACACCTCATATAGACTACTGTAGGCCTGAACACCTCATATAGACTACTGTAGGCCTGAACACCTCATATAGACTACTATAGAACTGAACACCTCATATAGACTACTGTAGGCCTGAACACCTCATATAGACTACTGTATGCCTGAACACCTCATATAGACAGACTACTGTAGGCCTGAACACCTCATATAGACTACTATAGACCTGAACACCTGAACACCTCATATAGACTACTGTAGACCTGAACACCTCATATAGACTACTGTAGGCCTGAACACCTGAACACCTCATATAGACTACTGTAGACCTGAACCCCTCATATAGACTACTGTAGGCCTGAACACCTGAACACCTCATATAGACTACTGTAGCCTGAACACCTCATATAGACTACTGTAGACCTGAACACCTCATATAGACTACTGTAGACCTGAACACCTCATATAGACTACTGTAGACCTGAACACCTCATATAGACTACTGTAGGCCTGAACACCTCATATAGACTACTGTAGACCTGAACGCCTCATATAGACTACTGTAGACCTGAACACCTCATATAGACTACTGTAGACCTGAACACCTCATATAGACAGACTAATGTAGGCCTGAACACCACTTATAGACTACTGTAGACCTGAACACCTGAACACCTCATATAGACAGACTACTGTAGACCTGAAAACCTCATATAGACTACTGTAGGCCTGAAGACCTCATATAGACAGACTACTGTAGGCCTGAACACCTCATATAGACTACTGTAGACCTGAACACCTCATATAGACTACTGTAGACCTGAACACCTCATATAGACTACTGTAGACCTGAACACCTCATATAGACAGACTACTGTAGACTTGAACACCTCATATAGACTACTGTAGGCCTGAACACCTCATATAGACTACTGTAGGCCTGAACACCTCATATAGACTACTATAGAACTGGACACCTCATATAGACTACTGTAGGCCTGAACACCTCATATAGACTACTGTATGCCTGAACACCTCATATAGACAGACTACTGTAAGCCTGAACACCTGAACACCTCATATAGACTACTGTAGACCTGGACACCTCATATAGACAGACTACTGTAGACCTGAACACCTCATATAGACTACTGTAGGCCTGAACACCTCATATAGACTACTGTAGGCCTGAACACCTCATATAGACTACTATAGAACTGAACACCTCATATAGACTACTGTAGGCCTGAACACCTCATATAGACTACTGTATGCCTGAACACCTCATATAGACAGACTACTGTAGGCCTGAACACCTCATATAGACTACTGTAGACCTGAACACCTGAACACCTCATATAGACTACTGTAGACCTGAACACCTCATATAGACTACTGTAGGCCTGAACACCTGAACACCTCATATAGACTACTGTAGACCTGAACACCTCATATAGACTACTGTAGGCCTGAACACCTGAACACCTCATATAGACTACTGTAGCCTGAACACCTCATATAGACTACTGTAGGCCTGAACACCTCATATAGACTACTGTAGACCTGACACCTCATAAAGACTAATGTAGACCTGAACACCTCATATAGACTACTGTAGGCCTGAGCACCTCATATAGACTACTGTAGACCTGAACACCTCATATAGACTACTGTTGACCTGAACACCTCATATAGACTACTGTAGGCCTGAACACCTGAACACCTCATATAGACTACTGTAGACCTGAACACCTCATATAGACTACTGTAGGCCTGAACACCTGAACACCTCATATAGACTACTGTAGCCTGAACACCTCATATAGACTACTCGTAGGCCTGAACACCTCATATAGACTACTGTAGACCTGAACACCTCATATAGACAGACTACTGTAGGCCTGAACACCTCATATAGACTACTGTAGACCTGAACACCTCATATAGACTACTGTAGGCCTGAACACCTCATATAGACTACTGTAGACCTGAACACCTCATATAGACTACTGTAGACCTGAACACCTCATATAGACTACTATAGGCCTGAACACCTCATATAGACTACTGTAGGCCTGAACACCTGAACACCTCATATAGAGAGACTACTGTAGACCTGAACACCTCATATAGACTACTGTAGACCTGAACACCTCATATAGACTACTGTAGGTCTGTATTTAACACCTCATATAGACTACTGTAGACCTGAACACCTGAACACCTCATATAGACAGACTACTGTAGACCTGAACACCTCATATAGACTACTGTAGGCCTGAACACCTCATATAGACTACTGTAGCCTGAACACCTCATATAGACTACTGTAGACCTGAACACCTCATATAGACTACTGTAGACCTGAACACCTCATATAGACTACTGTAGACCTGAACACCTCATATAGACTACTGTAGGCCTGAACACCTCATATAGACTACTGTAGACCTGAACGCCTCATATAGACTACTGTAGACCTGAACACCTCATATAGACTACTGTAGACCTGAACACCTCATATAGACAGACTAATGTAGGCCTGAACACCACTTATAGACTACTGTAGACCTGAACACCTGAACACCTCATATAGACAGACTACTGTAGACCTGAAAACCTCATATAGACTACTGTAGGCCTGAAGACCTCATATAGACAGACTACTGTAGGCCTGAACACCTCATATAGACTACTGTAGACCTGAACACCTCATATAGACTACTGTAGACCTGAACACCTCATATAGACTACTGTAGACCTGAACACCTCATATAGACAGACTACTGTAGACTTGAACACCTCATATAGACTACTGTAGGCCTGAACACCTCATATAGACTACTGTAGGCCTGAACACCTCATATAGACTACTATAGAACTGGACACCTCATATAGACTACTGTAGGCCTGAACACCTCATATAGACTACTGTATGCCTGAACACCTCATATAGACAGACTACTGTAAGCCTGAACACCTGAACACCTCATATAGACTACTGTAGACCTGGACACCTCATATAGACAGACTACTGTAGACCTGAACACCTCATATAGACTACTGTAGGCCTGAACACCTCATATAGACTACTGTAGGCCTGAACACCTCATATAGACTACTATAGAACTGAACACCTCATATAGACTACTGTAGGCCTGAACACCTCATATAGACTACTGTATGCCTGAACACCTCATATAGACAGACTACTGTAGGCCTGAACACCTCATATAGACTACTGTAGACCTGAACACCTGAACACCTCATATAGACTACTGTAGACCTGAACACCTCATATAGACTACTGTAGGCCTGAACACCTGAACACCTCATATAGACTACTGTAGACCTGAACACCTCATATAGACTACTGTAGGCCTGAACACCTGAACACCTCATATAGACTACTGTAGCCTGAACACCTCATATAGACTACTGTAGGCCTGAACACCTCATATAGACTACTGTAGACCTGACACCTCATAAAGACTAATGTAGACCTGAACACCTCATATAGACTACTGTAGGCCTGAGCACCTCATATAGACTACTGTAGACCTGAACACCTCATATAGACTACTGTTGACCTGAACACCTCATATAGACTACTGTAGGCCTGAACACCTGAACACCTCATATAGACTACTGTAGACCTGAACACCTCATATAGACTACTGTAGGCCTGAACACCTGAACACCTCATATAGACTACTGTAGCCTGAACACCTCATATAGACTACTCGTAGGCCTGAACACCTCATATAGACTACTGTAGACCTGAACACCTCATATAGACAGACTACTGTAGGCCTGAACACCTCATATAGACTACTGTAGACCTGAACACCTCATATAGACTACTGTAGGCCTGAACACCTCATATAGACTACTGTAGACCTGAACACCTCATATAGACTACTGTAGACCTGAACACCTCATATAGACTACTATAGGCCTGAACACCTCATATAGACTACTGTAGGCCTGAACACCTGAACACCTCATATAGAGAGACTACTGTAGACCTGAACACCTCATATAGACTACTGTAGACCTGAACACCTCATATAGACTACTGTAGGTCTGTATTTAACACCTCATATAGACTACTGTAGACCTGAACACCTGAACACCTCATATAGACAGACTACTGTAGACCTGAACACCTCATATAGACTACTGTAGGCCTGAACACCTCATATAGACAGACTACTGTAGGCCTGAAAACCTCATATAGACTACTGTAGACCTGAACACCTCATATAAACTACTGTAGACCTGAACACTTCATATAGACAGACTACTGTAAGCCTGAACACCTGAACACCTCATATAGACTACTGTAGACCTGAACACCTCATATAGACAGACTACTGTAGACCTGAACACCTCATATAGACTACTGTAGGCCTGAACACCTCATATAGTCTACTGTAGGCCTGAACACCTCATATAGACTACTATAGGCCTGAACAACTCATAAAGACTACGTTAGACCTGAACACCTCATATAGACAGACTACTGTAGGCCTGAACACCACATATAGACTACTGTAGACCTGAACACCTCATATAGACTACTGTAGACCTGAACACCTCATATAGACTACTGTAGGCCTGAACACCTCTCTCTCTCTTCCCATCTCTCTCTTCTCATCTCTCTCTTCCCATCTCTCTCTCTCTCTCTCTCTCTCTCTCTCTCTCTCTCTCTCTCTCTCTCTCTCTCTCTCTCTCTCTCTCTCTCTCTCTCTCAGGGTGGTAGAGATGCCGTATGCATACCAGTGCTGTGTCTACGGGTCATGTGACACCTATAAGTCCATCAGCCAACTGGAGACTGAGCAGAGCAGTGAGGAGGAGGAGCTAGACCAGAGGACCGTCGCCCTATACCCCATCCACACAGACACACTCTGTAAGAACCCGTCGCCCTATACCCCATCCACACAGACACACTCTGTAAGAACCCGTCGCCCTATACCCCATCCACACAGACACACTCTGTAAGAACCCCGTCGCCCTATACCCCATCCACACAGACACACTCTGTAAGAACCCGTCGCCCTATACCCCATCCACACAGACACTCTCTGTAAGAACCCGTCGCCCTATACCCCATCCACACAGACACACTAGGTTTCGGGGTCAGGGCAGGGTAACAGGCTAATGCTCTGTCTGTGAGTCTGGAACAGATGCTGTTTCTAACATGTCAGAGCCCTACTTAGATACCTGGCACAGCAACACACTCTCTATAGACTCCATTACCTTATCTATAGACCATTACATTATCTATAGACTCCATTACATTATCTATAGACCATTACATTATCTATAGACCATTACATTATCTATAGACTCCATTACCTTATCTATAGACTCCATTACCTTATCTATAGACCATTACCATATCTATAGACTCAAATCTCGTATCTATAGACTACATTACCTTATCTATAGACTTCCTTATCTTGCATATAGACTCCCTTATGTCATCTATAGACTACATTATCTTATTTATTGATTTCATTATCTTATCTATAAACTCCATTATCATAGCTATAGACTTCATTACATTTTCGATAGATTTCATTATCTTATCTAAGGACCCCAATTATCTTATATATACACTCCATTATCATATATATACTCCATGATCTTATCGATAGACTCCATTATCTTATCTAAAGACCATTATCGTATCTATAGACTTCATTATCGTATCTATAGACTTCATTATCGTATCTATCGACTTCATTACCTTATCTATAGACTCCATTATCGTATATATAGACTTCATTATCTTATCCATTATCTGACTTGTCTGTTCTGTTGTTTATTCAGATGACCCGGACCTGGAGGACCTCCAGATGGAATTACAGGAATCTAAACTACAGACTAACATCCAGTGCTCTCCTGTACCAGGTACACACACCACTGTTTAATACACCTGTACCAGGTACACACACCACTGTTTAATACACCTGTACCAGGTACCCACACCACTGTTTAATACACCTGTACCAGGTACACACACCACTGTTTAATACACCTGTACCAGGTACACACATCACTGTTTAATACACCTGTACCAGGTACACACACCACTGTTTAATACACCTGTACCAGGTACACACACCACTGTTTAATACACCTGTACCAGGTACACACACCACTGTTTAATACACCTGTACCAGGTACACACACCACTGTTTAATACACCTGTACCAGGTACACACACCACTGTTTAATACACCTGTAACAGGTACACACACCACTGTTTAATACACCTGTACCAGGTACACACACCACTGTTTAATACACCTGTACCAGGTACACACACCACTGTTTAATACACCTGTACCAGGTACACACACCACTGTTTAATACACCTGTACCAGGTACACACACCACTGTTTAATACACCTGTACCAGGTACACACACCACTGTTTAATACACCTGTAACAGGTACCCACACCACTGTTTAATACACCTGTACCAGGTACACACACCACTGTTTAATACACTTGTACCAGGTACACACACCACTGTTTAATACACCTGTACCAGGTACACACACCACTGTTTAATACACCTGTACCAGGTACACACACCACTGTTTAATACACCTGTACCAGGTACACACCACTGTTTAATACACCTGTACCAGGTACACACCACTGTTTAATACACCTGTACCAGGTACACACACCACTGTTTAATACACCTGTACCAGGTACACACACCACTGTTTAATACACCTGTACCAGGTACACACACCACTGTTTAATACACCTGTACCAGGTACACACACCACTGTTTAATACACCTGTACCAGGTACACACACCACTGTTTAATACACCTGTACCAGGTACACACACCACTGTTTAATACACCTGTACCAGGTACACACACCACTGTTTAATACAGCTGTACCAGGTACACACACCACTGTTTAATACACCTGTACCAGATACACACACCACTGTTTAATACACCTGTACCAGGTACACACACCACTGTTTAATACACCTGTACCAGGTACACACCACTGTTTAATACACCTGTACCAGGTACACACACCACTGTTTAATACACCTGTACCAGGTACACACACCACTGTTTAATACACCTGTACCAGGTACACACACCACTGTTTAATACACCTGTACCAGGTACACACACCACTGTTTAATACACCTGTACCAGGTACACACCACTGTTTAATACACCTGTACCAGGTACACACACCACTGTTTAATACACCTGTACCAGGTACACACACCACTGTTTAATACACCTGTACCAGGTACCCACACCACTGTTTAATACACCTGTACCAGGTACACACACCACTGTTTAATACACCTGTACCAGGTACCCACACCACTGTTTAATACACCTGTACCAGGTACACACACCACTGTTTAATACACCTGTACCAGGTACACACACCACTGTTTAATACACCTGTACCAGGTACACACACCACTGTTTAATACACCTGTACCAGGTACCCACACCACTGTTTAATACACCTGTACCAGGTACACACACCACTGTTTAATACACCTGTACCAGGTACACACACCACTGTTTAATACACCTGTACCAGGTACACACACCACTGTTTAATACACCTGTACCAGGTACACACACCACTGTTTAATACACCTGTACCAGGTACACACACCACTGTTTAATACACCTGTACCAGGTACACACACCACTGTTTAATACACCTGTACCAGGTACACACACCACTGTTTAATACACCTGTACCAGGTACACACACCACTGTTTAATACACCTGTACCAGGTACACACCACTGTTTAATACACCTGTACCAGGTACACACACCACTGTTTAATACACCTGTACCAGGTACACACACCACTGTTTAATACACCTGTACCAGGTACACACACCACTGTTTAATACACCTGTACCAGGTACACACACCACTGTTTAATACACCTGTACCAGGTACACACACCACTGTTTAATACACCTGTACCAGGTACACACACCACTGTTTAATACACCTGTACCAGGTACACACCACTGTTTAATACACCTGTACCAGGTACACACACCACTGTTTAATACACCTGTACCAGGTACACACACCACTGTTTAATACACCTGTACCAGGTACACACACCACTGTTTAATACACCTGTACCAGGTACACACACCACTGTTTAATACACCTGTACCAGGTACACACACCACTGTTTAATACACCTGTACCAGGTACACACCACTGTTTAATACACCTGTACCAGGTACACACACCACTGTTTAATACACCTGTACCAGGTACACACACCACTGTTTAATACACCTGTACCAGGTACACACACCACTGTTTAATACACCTGTACCAGGTACACACACCACTGTTTAATACACCTGTACCAGGTACACACACCACTGACATTTTGTTATGTTACAGCCTTATTCTAAAATGGATTCAATAAAACGTTCCCCTCATCAATCTACACACAATACCCCATATTGACATCACAATACACCATAATGACATCACAATACACCATAATGACATCACAATACCCCATAATGACATCACAATACCCCATAATGACATCACAATACCCTATAATGACAAAGGGAAAACAGGTTTTTAGAAATGTTTGCAAATGTATTAAAATTCAAAAACTGAAATACCTTATTTACATAAGTATTCAGACCCTTTACTATGAGACTCAAAATTGAGCTCAGGTTCATCCTGTTTCCATTGATCATCCTTGAGATGTTTCTACAACTTGATGGGAGTCCACCTGTGGTAAATTAAATTGATTGGACATGATTTGGAAAGGCACACACCTGTCTATATAAAGGTCCCACAGTTGACAGCGCATGTCAGTCCAAAAATGAAGCCATGCGGTCGAGACAGGATTGTGTCGAGGCACAAACCGTTCTGCAGCATTGAAGGTCCCCAAGAACACAGTGGCCTCCATCATTCTTAAATTGAAGAAGTTTGGAACCAGCAAGACTTTTCTTAGAGCTGGCCGCCCGGCCAAACTGAGAAATTTGGGAGAAGGGCCTTGGTCAGGGAGGTGACCAAGATCCTGATGGTCACTCTTATAGAGCTCCAGAGTTCCTCTGTGGAGATGGGAGAACCTTCCAGATGTCAACCATCTCTGCAGCACTCCACCAATCAGGCCTTTATGGTAGAGTGGCCAAACGGAAGCCACTCCTCAGTAAAAGGCACATGACAGCCCACTTGGAGTTTGCCAAAAAGCACCTAAAGACTCTCAGACCATGAGAAACAAGATTCTCTGGTCTGATGAAACCAAGATTGAACGCTTTGGCCTGAATACCAAGCGTCACGTCTGGAGGAAACCTGGCACCATCCTTACGGTGAAGCATGGTGGAGGCAGCATCATGCTGTGGGGATGTTTTTCAGCGGCAGGGACTCGGAGACTAGTGAGGATCAAGGGAAAGATGAATGTAGCAAAGCACAGAGAAATCTTCGATGAAAACCTGCCCCAGAGTTCTCAGGAATTCAGACTGGGGCGAAGGTTCGCATTCCAACAGCACAATGACCCTAAGCACACAGCCAAGACAACGCAGGACTTCAGGACAAGTTTCTGAATGTCCTTGAGTACAGCAACGCTCCCCATCCAACCTGACAGAGCTTGAGAGGATCTGTAGAGAAGAATGGGAGAAACTCCCCAAGTACAGGTGTGCCAAGCTTGTAGCGTCATACCTGTTAGCAGTTGATGCTATTCTTGAATAACACAGACCCCAAAGCAAATCATGGGAGAGGAAAATAGTTTTATTTGAAGAGGACAAATCATACAGGGAGGTAGATGGTCATTCTTCCCTGTCCTCAGTGATTCGCTCTCCAGTGATTCTCTCCAGTGATTCTCTCCTGTGATTCTCTCTCCAGTGATTCGCTCTCCAGTGATTCTCTCTCCAGTGATTCTCTCTCCAGTGATTCTCTCTCCTCAGTGATTCTCTCCAGTGATTCTCTCCTGTGATTCTCTCTCCAGTGATTCTCTCTCCAGTGATACTCTCTCTCCTGTGATTCTCTCCAGTGATTCTCTCCAGTGATTCTCTCTCCAGTGATTCTCTCCTGTGATTCTCTCTCCAGTGATTCTCTCTCCAGTGATTCTCTCTCCAGTGATTCTCTCCAGTGATTCTCTCTCCTGTGATTCTCTCCAGTGATTCTCTCCTGTGATTCTCTCCAGTAATTCGCTCCTGTGATTCTCTCTCCAGTGATATTCTCTCTCCAGTGATTCTCTCTCCTGTGATTCTCTCCAGTGATTCTCTCTCCTGTGACTCTCTCCAGTGATTCTCTCTCCTGTGATTCTCTCTCCAGTGATATTCTCTCTCCAGTGATTCTCTCTCCTGTGATTCTCTCTCCAGTGATTCTCTCTCCAGTGATTCTCTCCAGTGATTCTCTCTCCAGTCATTCTCTCTCCTGTGATTCTCTCTCCAGTGATTCTCTCTCCTGTGATTCTCTCTCCTGTGATTCTCTCTCCAGTGATTCTCTCTCCAGTGATTCTCTCCTGTGATTCTCTCCTGTGACTCTCTCTCCTGTGACTCTCTCTCCAGTGACTCTCTCCAGTGATTCTCTCTCCAGTGATTCTCTCCAGTGATTCTCTCTCCTGTGATTCTCTCCAGTGACTCTCTCCAGTGATTCTCTCTCCAGTGATTCTCTCTCCAGTGATTCTCTCCAGTGATTCTCTCTCCAGTGATTCTCTCTCCAGTGATTCTCTCCAGTAATTCGCTCCTGTGATTCTCTCTCCTGTGACTCTCTCCTGTGACTCTCTCCAGTGATTCTCTCTCCAGTGATTCTCTCCAGTGATTCTCTCTCCAGTGATTCTCTCTCCAGTGACTCTCTCCAGTGATTCTCTCTCCAGTGATTCTCTCTCCAGTGATTCTCTCTCCAGTGATTCTCTCTCCTGTGATTCTCTCCAGTGATTCTCTCTCCAGTGATTCTCTCCTGTGACTCTCTCTCCTGTGATTCTCTCTCCAGTGATTCTCTCTCCAGTGATATTCTCTCTCCAGTGATATTCTCTCTCCAGTGATATTCTCTCTCCAGTGATATTCTCTCTCCAGTGATATTCTCTCTCCAGTGATTCTCTCTCCAGTGATTCTCTCTCCAGTGATTCTCTCCAGTGATTCTCTCTCCAGTGATTCTCTCTCCAGTGATTCTCTCCAGTGATTCTCTCTCCTGTGATTCTCTCCAGTGATTCTCTCTCCTGTGACTCTCTCCTGTGATTCTCTCCTGTGATTCTCTCCAGTGATTCTCTCCTCAGTGATTCTCTCCTGTGATTCTCTCTCCAGTGACTCTCTCTCCAGTGATTCTCTCCAGTGATTCTCTCCAGTGATTCTCTCTCCTGTGACTCTCTCCAGTGATTCTCTCTCCTGTGATTCTCTCTCCAGTGATATTCTCTCTCCAGTGATTCTCTCTCCTGTGATTCTCTCTCCAGTGATTCTCTCTCCAGTGATTCTCTCTCCAGTGATTCTCTCTCCAGTCATTCTCTCTCCTGTGATTCTCTCTCCTGTGATTCTCTCTCCTGTGATTCTCTCTCCTGTGATTCTCTCTCCAGTGATTCTCTCTCCAGTGATTCTCTCCTGTGATTCTCTCCTGTGACTCTCTCTCCTGTGACTCTCTCTCCAGTGACTCTCTCCAGTGATTCTCTCTCCAGTGATTCTCTCCAGTGATTCTCTCTCCTGTGATTCTCTCCAGTGATTCTCTCCTGTGATTCTCTCCTGTGATTCTCTCCTGTGACTCTCTCTCCTGTGACTCTCTCTCCAGTGACTCTCTCCAGTGATTCTCTCTCCAGTGATTCTCTCTCCAGTGATTCTCTCCAGTGATTCTCTCTCCAGTGATTCTCTCTCCAGTGATTCTCTCCAGTAATTCGCTCCTGTGATTCTCTCTCCTGTGACTCTCTCCAGTGATTCTCTCTCCAGTGATTCTCTCCAGTGATTCTCTCTCCAGTGATTCTCTCTCCAGTGACTCTCTCCAGTGATTCTCTCTCCAGTGATTCTCTCTCCAGTGATTCTCTCCAGTGATTCTCTCTCCAGTGATTCTCTCTCCTGTGATTCTCTCCAGTGATTCTCTCTCCAGTGATTCTCTCCTGTGACTCTCTCTCCTGTGATTCTCTCTCCAGTGATTCTCTCTCCAGTGATATTCTCTCTCCAGTGATATTCTCTCTCCAGTGATATTCTCTCACCAGTGATATTCTCTCTCCTGTGATTCTCTCTCCAGTGATTCTCTCTCCTGTGATTTTCTCCACAGAACAAAGGGACAGGATGTAGTTTTATAACCCAGCCCTAGCCTGTGGTTGACCAATTAGAATTCCTTGCAATTAAACTGAGCCAATGGCCAAATAACAAGTAACCTATTTCAGGCCCACTGTATAGACAAATTCCTCCCATGTCTCTGACCCATTGCTCATTAATTCCCTATTCCAGGAAGAAAAAAAAACACTATTTCCATTGATCGTTGGTACTCTATTGACTTTTAGTCCTCTGCGTTGTGTATTTATCTTGGAAATATTCTAACATACCCAAGAAGACTCAAGGCTGTAATCACTGCTAAAGGTGCTTTAACAAAGTACTGAGTAAAGAGTCGGAATACTTATGTAAATGTGATATTTTAGTTCTTTATTTGAAAAACATTTGCAAACATTTCTAAAAACCTGTTTTGGTTTTGTCATCATGGGGTATTGTGATGTCATTATGGGGTATTGTGATGTCATTATGGGGTATTGTGATGTCAGTACAAAAAAAAAATGCATGAAATGAAAATGAAATGTATGTATTCACTACTGTAAGTTGCTCTGGATAAGAGCGTCTGCTAAATGACTAAAATGTTAAATGTAATGTCATTGTGGGGTATTGTGATGTCATTGTGGGGTATTGTGATGTCATTGTGGGGTATTGTGATGTCATTGTGGTGTATTGTGTGTAGATTGATGAGGGGAAAAAAACAATTGAATCCATTTTAGAATAATGCTGTAACCTAACAAAATGTGGAAAAAGTCAAGAGGTCTGAATACTTTCCTAATGCGCCTATTGTTAAAAGTACGGTCTCTCTCACCTTTTCTCGCCCGCCTAGGTCCGTTCCGGCCATGTGACTCCCTGCTAGGCAGCTGGTTGGTCCGTGTGGCCCTGTGGTGCATCTCCATCGTGTCTCTACTTGGGAACTCTCTCTTGCTGCTGTCGCTCTTCGGTTCGGCGGGCTATCTCTCCCCGCTGCGGTTCACCACCGCCTGCATGGCCGCTGCCAACCTCCTAACCGGCGTATGCACATGCACGCTGGCCCTCGTGGACGCCGTCACGCTGGGAGAATTCGGTCGCCACGGCGCCCGCTGGGAGTCGGGTCCCGGTTGCCAGGTGACTGGGTGGGTGTGGGTGTTTGCGTCCGAGGCGAGCGTGCTGCTGTTGACTCTGGCGGCCGTGCAGTGTGGCGTGAGCGTGACGTGCGCACGGGCCTACGGGAAGGCGCCGTCACACGGGAGCGTCCGTACGTGCGCATTCTTCTGCCTCACCCTCTCTCTCACCCTGGCGTCCCTCCCTCTGGTCAATGTGGGGGAGTACGGTTCCTCCCCTCTCTGCCTGCCCTCCCCACTGCATCCCCCTTCCTCCTCCCATCTCCCCTCCTCTCTAGGCTTCCCTCTCTCTCTGATCATGATGAATACTCTGTGTCTGCTGATAGTGACAGTCTCCTACATCCGTCTGTACTGGGAGCTGCTGAGAGGAGAGTGTGAGGGGCTGTGGGATTGTAGCATGATTAAACACATCACCTGGCTGATCTTCATTAACGGTCTCCTCTATATCCCAGTAGCCTTCCTGTCTCTCTGCTCCCTGCTGGGGTTGCTTTCTCTGGGAGAGGAGGTGCTGAAGGCTGTCTTACTCCTTCTCCAACCCCTCCCCTCCTGCCTCAACCCACTCCTCTTCCTCTTATTCACACGAGACCACACCCACTTCTTGTTCTGGCCGCATCCCAAGACACGCCCCGAGTTACACCGGGACCGCCGTACACTTGAAGATTCGCTGGTCTCTGTGGACACAGAGAAGAGCTTGTGTTCTGATTTGCCGACGCAGGTGTCACTCGCCGAGGCTGACGCCCTCTACGGTGGAAGCCCAGCCCTCCAACCTCGGATGGATCCAATCAGATTCTCCCACTGCTCTTCTTCCTCCTCCTCCTCCTCCTCCTCCTCGGTTCCTCTGATCCCCTGTCAGACACCTTCCCCCAGCCTGAGAGAAAGAGAGATGGAGAGTGAAAGAGAGAGGGAAAGAGATATGGAGAGAGAGAGAGGGAGGCAGAGTGGTAAGGTATGAATCACTAAACTACAACGGGACACAAATCTCAGTTGTAAAGCACCGCTGGCTGGGACCCTACGAGACTTTATAAACCAACACATTCCCTACTGCCTCCTTCTTTCTCCTCCCTCCTCTCTTCTCCCCTCCCTCCTCTCTCCTTCCCTCCCTCCTCTCTTTTCCCCTCCCTCCCTCCTCTCTCCTTCCTTCCCTCCTCTCTCCTTCCCTCCCTCCTCTCTTCTCCCCTCCCTCCTCTCTCCTTCCCTCCCTCCTCTCTTCTCCCCTCCCTCCCTCCTCTCTCCTTCCTTCCCTCCTCTCTCCTTCCCTCCCTCCTCTCTCCTTCCCTCCCTCCTCTCTCTCTCTCCTTCCATCCGTCCCTCACTTATAAGGGGACCATTACAGAAGAACAGCGGCAGGGGGCTTATGAAAAAGCATCAGTCCTGGAGAAAGCATCTTCATTAATGACGTCAGCATCGCTCCACACAGAGACATCGTACAACACTATTTGAAGAGTCTACTACTAAGCATATCACTAAGGCCTCAATTCAACCCAACCTACATCTACTAGCAGGGTGACCAGACTGGTCTTGGGTACTGTATAAAACCTACATCTACTAGCAGGGTGACCAGACTGGTCTCGGGTACTGTATAAAACCTACATCTACTAGCAGGGTGACCAGACTGGTCTTGGGTACTGTATAAAACCTACATCTACTAGCAGGGTGACCAGACTGGTCTTGGGTACTGTATAAAACCTACATCTACTAGCAGGGTGACCAGACTGGTCTTGGGTCCTGTATAAAACCTAAATCTACTAGCAGGGTGACCAGACTGGTCTTGGGTACTGTATAAAACCTACATCTACTAGCAGGGTGACCAGACAGGTCTTGGGTCCTGTATAAAACCTACATCTACTAGCAGGGTGACCAGACTGGTCTTGGGTCCTGTATAAAACCTACATCTACTAGCAGGGTGACCAGACTGGTCTTGGGTACTGTATAAAACCTACATCTACTAGCAGGGTGACCAGACTGGTCTTGGGTACTGTATAAAACCTACATCTACTAGCAGGGTGACCAGACAGGTCTCGGGTACTGTATAAAACCTACATCTACTAGCAGGGTGACCAGACTGGTCTCGGGTACTGTATAAAACCTACCCTTCATTAAGATGTCAAACTATTGGGTTTAAGCAATGTTGATCCATTTTATGTAGGTGGACTTTATGGCCATATAGTTTACACTTATCTAATCCTTTCAGACGAGTAGTGATGTATAGGGGGTAGGGATTATAGAGTAGACTAGCTAGCTGGGGTCTGTTCAGTGAAGTGGACAGGGATTATAGAGTAGACTAGCTAGCTGGGGTCTGTTCAGCGGGGCTGCAGATGGAAATGCATTCACGACGTCCTGTGTGTTTTGTTCTACACCAGATACATTTCTACGTATGGTGTTTTTGTAACGTTCCCCCCTGCTGAACAGAGACCAGCTGATGATGTAAATACAATGTAACTACCTCTGAACTAGCATGTTGTTGTTCCCATAGACGGGGTTACCGATGGGGCGGAAGGCCTTGTACCGTTATGATTCAAGTTTCAATGTTTATTCGCCACATGTACAGGATACCAACAGGTGTATAACAGGATACAACAGGTGTATAACAGTACAGGATACAACAGGTGTATAACAGTACAGGATACAACAGGTGTATAACAGGATACAACAGGTGTATAACAGGATACCAACAGGTGTATAACAGTACAGGATACCAACAGGTGTATAACAGTACAGGATACAACAGGTGTATAACAGGATACAACAGGTGTATAACAGGATACCAACAGGTGTATAACAGTACAGGATACAACAGGTGTATAACAGGATACAACAGGTGTATAACAGGATACAACAGGTGTATAACAGGATACAACAGGTGTATAACAGGATACAACAGGTGTATAACAGTACAGGATACAACAGGTGTATAACAGTACAGGATACAACAGGTGTATAACAGGATACAACAGGTGTATAACAGTATACAACAGGTGTATAACAGGATACAACAGGTGTATAACAGGATACCAACAGGTGTATAACAGTACAGGATACCAACAGGTGTATAACAGTACAGGATACAACAGGTGTATAACAGGATACAACAGGTGTATAACAGGATACAACAGGTGTATAACAGGATACAACAGGTGTATAACAGTATACAACAGGTGTATAACAGGATACAACAGGTGTATAACAGGACACAACAGGTGTATAACAGGATACAACAGGTGTATAACAGAACAGGATACAACAGGTGTATAACAGTACAGGATACCAACAGGTGTATAACAGGATACAACAGGTGTATAACAGTACAGGATACAACAGGTGTATAACAGGATACAACAGGTGTATAACAGGATACAACAGGTGTATAACAGGATACAACAGGTGTATAACAGTACAGGATACCAACAGGTGTATAACAGTATACAACAGGTGTATAACAGTACAGGATACAACAGGTGTATAACAGGATACAACAGGTGTATAACAGTACAGGATACCAACAGGTGTATAACAGTATACAACAGGTGTATAACAGGATACAACAGGTGTATAACAGGATACAACAGGTGTATAACAGGATACAACAGGTGTATAACAGTACAGGATACCAACAGGTGTATAACAGTATACAACAGGTGTATAACAGGATACAACAGGTGTATAACAGGATACCAACAGGTGTATAACAGTACAGGATACAACAGGTGTATAACAGGATACAACAGGTGTATAACAGGATACAACAGGTGTATAACAGTACAGGATACAACAGGTGTATAACAGGATACAACAGGTGTATAACAGGATACAACAGGTGTATAACAGGATACAACAGGTGTATAACAGGATACCAACAGGTGTATAACAGGATACAACAGGTGTATAACAGGATACAACAGGTGTATAACAGGATACAACAGGTGTATAACAGGATACAACAGGTGTATAACAGTACAGGATACAACAGGTGTATAACAGGATACAACAGGTGTATAACAGTACAGGATACAACAGGTGTATAACAGTATACAACAGGTGTATAACAGGATACAACAGGTGTATAACAGGATACAACAGGTGTATAACAGGATACAACAGGTGTATAACAGTACAGGATACAACAGGTGTATAACAGGATACAACAGGTGTATAACAGTACAGGATACAACAGGTGTATAACAGGATACAACAGGTGTATAACAGTAAAGGATACAACAGGTGTATAACAGTAAAGGATACAACAGGTGTATAACAGTACAGGATACAACAGGTGTATAACAGGATACCAACAGGTGTATAACAGGATACAACAGGTGTATAACAGGATACAACAGGTGTATAACAGGATACAACAGGTGTATAACAGTACAGGATACAACAGGTGTATAACAGGATACAACAGGTGTATAACAGGATACAACAGGTGTATAACAGGATACAACAGGTGTATAACAGTACAGGATACAACAGGTGTATAACAGGATACAACAGGTGTATAACAGGATACAACAGGTGTATAACAGTAGGATACAACAGGTGTATAACAGTACAGGATACAACAGGTGTATAAACAGGATACAACAGGTGTATAACAGGATACAACAGGTGTATAACAGGATACAACAGGTGTATAACAGGATACAACAGGTGTATAACAGTACAGGATACAACAGGTGTATAACAGGATACAACAGGTGTATAACAGTACAGGATACAACAGGTGTATAACAGGATACAACAGGTGTATAACAGGATACAACAGGTGTATAACAGGATACAACAGGTGTATAACAGGATACAACAGGTGTATAACAGTACAGGATACAACAGGTGTATAACAGGATACAACAGGTGTATAACAGTACAGGATACAACAGGTGTATAACAGTACAGGATACAACAGGTGTATAACAGGATACAACAGGTGTATAACAGGATACAACAGGTGTATAACAGGATACAACAGGTGTATAACAGGATACAACAGGTGTATAACAGTACAGGATACAACAGGTGTATAACAGGATACAACAGGTGTATAACAGGATACAACAGGTGTATAACAGTACAGGATACAACAGGTGTATAACAGGATACAACAGGTGTATAACAGGATACAACAGGTGTATAACAGTACAGGATACAACAGGTGTATAACAGTACAGGATACAACAGGTGTATAACAGGATACAACAGGTGTATAACAGGATACAACAGGTGTATAACAGGATACAACAGGTGTATAACAGTACAGGATACAACAGGTGTATAACAGGATACAACAGGTGTATAACAGGATACAACAGGTGTATAACAGGATACAACAGGTGTATAACAGGATACAACAGGTGTATAACAGGATACAACAGGTGTATAACAGTACAGGATACAACAGGTGTATAACAGTACAGGATACAACAGGTGTATAACAGGATACAACAGGTGTATAACAGGATACAACAGGTGTATAACAGTACAGGATACAACAGGTGTATAACAGTACAGGATACAACAGGTGTATAACAGGATACAACAGGTGTATAACAGTACGGATACAACAGGTGTATAACACAGGATACAACAGGTGTATCAGACAGGATACAACAGGTGTATAACAGTACAGGATACAACAGGTGTATAACACAGGATACAACAGGTGTATAAGACAGGATACAACAGGTGTATAACAGGATACAACAGGTGTATAACAGGATACAACAGGTGTATAACAGTACAGGATACAACAGGTGTATAACAGGATACAACAGGTGTATAACAGTACAGGATACAACAGGTGTATAACAGTACAGGATACAACAGGTGTATAACAGGATACAACAGGTGTATAACAGGATACAACAGGTGTATAACAGTACAGGATACAACAGGTGTATAACAGTACAGGATACAACAGGTGTATAACAGGATACAACAGGTGTATAACAGTACAGGATACAACAGGTGTATAACAGGATACAACAGGTGTATAACAGTACAGGATACAACAGGTGTATAACAGGATACAACAGGTGTATAACAGGATACAACAGGTGTATAACAGGATACAACAGGTGTATAACAGTACAGGATACAACAGGTGTATAACAGTACAGGATACAACAGGTGTATAACAGGATACAACAGGTGTATAACAGTACAGGATACAACAGGTGTATAACAGTACAGGATACAACAGGTGTATAACAGGATACAACAGGTGTATAACAGGATACAACAGGTGTATAACAGTACAGGATACAACAGGTGTATAACAGGATACAACAGGTGTATAACAGACAGGATACAACAGGTGTATAACAGACAGGATACAACAGGTGTATAACAGTACAGGATACAACAGGTGTATAACAGTACAGGATACAACAGGTGTATAACAGTACAGGATACAACAGGTGTATAGACAGGATACAACAGGTGTATAACAGGATACAACAGGTGTATAACAGTACAGGATACAACAGGTGTATAACAGGATACAACAGGTGTATAAAACAGGATACAACAGGTGTATAACAGGATACAACAGGTGTATAACAGGATACAACAGGTGTATAACAGGATACAACAGGTGTATAACAGTACAGGATACAACAGGTGTATAACAGTACAGGATACAACAGGTGTATAACAGGATACAACAGGTGTATAACAGGATACAACAGGTGTATAACAGGATACAACAGGTGTATAACAGTACAGGATACAACAGGTGTATAACAGGATACAACAGGTGTATAACAGTACAGGATACAACAGGTGTATAACAGGATACAACAGGTGTATAACAGTACAGGATACAACAGGTGTATAACAGTACAGGATACAACAGGTGTATAACAGGATACAACAGGTGTATAACAGGATACAACAGGTGTATAACAGTACAGGATACAACAGGTGTATAACAGTACAGGATACAACAGGTGTATAACAGGATACAACAGGTGTATAACAGTACAGGATACCAACAGGTGTATAACAGTACAGGATACAACAGGTGTATAACAGTACAGGATACAACAGGTGTATAACAGGATACAACAGGTGTATAACAGGATACAACAGGTGTATAACAGTACAGGATACAACAGGTGTATAACAGGATACAACAGGTGTATAACAGGATACAACAGGTGTATAACAGGATACAACAGGTGTATAACAGTACAGGATACAACAGGTGTATAACAGTACAGGATACAACAGGTGTATAACAGGATACAACAGGTGTATACGTACAGGATACAACAGGTGTATAACAGGATACAACAGGTGTATACATACAGGATACAACAGGTGTATAACAGGATACAACAGGTGTATAACACAGGATACAACAGGTGTATAACAGGATACAACAGGTGTATAACAGTACAGGATACAACAGGTGTATAACAGTACAGGATACAACAGGTGTATAACAGGATACAACAGGTGTATAACAGGATACAACAGGTGTATAACAGGATACAACAGGTGTATAACAGGATACAACAGGTGTATAACAGTACAGGATACAACAGGTGTATAACAGTACAGGATACCAACAGGTGTATAACAGGATACAACAGGTGTATAACAGGATACAACAGGTGTATAACAGGATACAACAGGTGTATAACAGGATACAACAGGTGTATAACAGTACAGGATACAACAGGTGTATAAGTACAGGATACAACAGGTGTATAACAGGATACAACAGGTGTATAACAGGATACAACAGGTGTATATACAGGATACAACAGGTGTATAAAGACAGGATACAACAGGTGTATAACAGGATACAACAGGTGTATAACAGGATACAACAGGTGTATAACAGGATACAACAGGTGTATAACAGTACAGGATACAACAGGTGTATAACAGGATACAACAGGTGTATATACAGGATACAACAGGTGTATAACAGGATACAACAGGTGTATAAACAGGATACAACAGGTGTATAACAGTACAGGATACAACAGGTGTATAACAGGATACAACAGGTGTATAACAGTACAGGATACAACAGGTGTATAACAGTACAGGATACAACAGGTGTATAACAGGATACAACAGGTGTATAACAGGATACAACAGGTGTATAACAGTACAGGATACAACAGGTGTATAACAGGATACAACAGGTGTATAACAGTACAGGATACAACAGGTGTATAACAGTACAGGATACAACAGGTGTATAACAGGATACAACAGGTGTATAACAGGATACAACAGGTGTATAACAGGATACAACAGGTGTATAACAGTACAGGATACAACAGGTGTATAACAGTACAGGATACAACAGGTGTATAACAGTACAGGATACAACAGGTGTATAACAGTACAGGATACAACAGGTGTATAACAGGATACAACAGGTGTATAACAGGATACAACAGGTGTATAACAGGATACAACAGGTGTATAACAGTACAGGATACAACAGGTGTATAACAGGATACAACAGGTGTATAACAGTACAGGATACCAACAGGTGTATAACAGTACAGGATACAACAGGTGTATAACAGTACAGGATACCAACAGGTGTATAACAGTACAGGATACAACAGGTGTATAACAGGATACAACAGGTGTATAACAGGATACAACAGGTGTATAACAGGATACAACAGGTGTATAACAGTACAGGATACAACAGGTGTATAACAGTACAGGATACAACAGGTGTATAACAGGATACAACAGGTGTATAACAGGATACAACAGGTGTATAACAGGATACAACAGGTGTATAACAGTACAGGATACAACAGGTGTATAACAGTACAGGATACAACAGGTGTATAACAGGATACAACAGGTGTATAACAGGATACAACAGGTGTATAACAGTACAGGATACAACAGGTGTATAACAGGATACAACAGGTGTATAACAGTACAGGATACAACAGGTGTATAACAGGATACAACAGGTGTATAAACAGGATACAACAGGTGTATAACAGGATACAACAGGTGTATAAGACAGGATACAACAGGTGTATAACAGTACAGGATACAACAGGTGTATAACAGGATACAACAGGTGTATAACAGGATACAACAGGTGTATAACAGGATACAACAGGTGTATAACAGTACAGGATACAACAGGTGTATAACAGTACAGGATACAACAGGTGTATAACAGGATACAACAGGTGTATAACACAGGATACAACAGGTGTATAACAGTACAGGATACAACAGGTGTATATACAGGATACAACAGGTGTATAACAGGATACAACAGGTGTATAACAGGATACAACAGGTGTATAACAGGATACAACAGGTGTATAACAGTACAGGATACAACAGGTGTATAAGACAGGATACAACAGGTGTATAACAGACAGGATACAACAGGTGTATAACAGGATACAACAGGTGTATAACAGGATACAACAGGTGTATAACAGTACAGGATACAACAGGTGTATAACAGGATACAACAGGTGTATAACAGGATACAACAGGTGTATAACAGGATACAACAGGTGTATAACAGGATACAACAGGTGTATAACAGTACAGGATACAACAGGTGTATAACAGGATACAACAGGTGTATAAAGTACAGGATACAACAGGTGTATAACAGGATACAACAGGTGTATAACAGGATACAACAGGTGTATAACAGTACAGGATACAAACAGGTGTATAACAGTACAGGATACAAAAGTTGTATACAGGATACAACAGGTGTATAACAGGATACAACAGGTGTATAACAGTACAGGATACCAACAGGTGTATAACAGGATACAACAGGTGTATAACAGTACAGGATACAACAGGTGTATAACAGGATACAACAGGTGTATAACAGTACAGGATACAACAGGTGTATAACAGGATACAACAGGTGTATAAGACAGGATACAACAGGTGTATAAGACAGGATACAACAGGTGTATAACAGGATACAACAGGTGTATAACAGGATACAACAGGTGTATAACAGTACAGGATACAACAGGTGTATAACAGTACAGGATACAACAGGTGTATAACAGTACAGGATACAACAGGTGTATAACAGGATACAACAGGTGTATAACAGGATACAACAGGTGTATAACAGGATACAACAGGTGTATAACAGGATACAACAGGTGTATAACAGGATACAACAGGTGTATAACAGTACAGGATACAACAGGTGTATAACAGTACAGGATACAACAGGTGTATAACAGGATACAACAGGTGTATAACAGTACAGGATACAACAGGTGTATAACAGGATACAACAGGTGTATAACAGGATACAACAGGTGTATAACAGGATACAACAGGTGTATAACAGTACAGGATACAACAGGTGTATAACAGGATACAACAGGTGTATAACAGTACAGGATACAACAGGTGTATAACAGGATACAACAGGTGTATAACAGGATACAACAGGTGTATAACAGTACAGGATACAACAGGTGTATAACAGTACAGGATACAACAGGTGTATAACAGGATACAACAGGTGTATAACAGGATACAACAGGTGTATAACAGGATACAACAGGTGTATAACAGGATACAACAGGTGTATAACAGTACAGGATACAACAGGTGTATAACAGGATACAACAGGTGTATAACAGTACAGGATACAACAGGTGTATAACAGTACAGGATACAACAGGTGTATAACAGTACAGGATACAACAGGTGTATAACAGGATACAACAGGTGTATAACAGGATACAACAGGTGTATAACAGTACAGGATACAACAGGTGTATAACAGGATACAACAGGTGTATAACAGTACAGGATACCAACAGGTGTATAACAGGATACAACAGGTGTATAACAGGATACAACAGGTGTATAACAGTACAGGATACCAACAGGTGTATAACAGGATACAACAGGTGTATAACAGGATACAACAGGTGTATAACAGTACAGGATACAACAGGTGTATAACAGTACAGGATACAACAGGTGTATAACAGGATACAACAGGTGTATAACAGTACAGGATACAACAGGTGTATAACAGTACAGGATACAACAGGTGTATAACAGGATACAACAGGTGTATAACAGTACAGGATACAACAGGTGTATAACAGTACAGGATACCAACAGGTGTATAACAGGATACAACAGGTGTATAACAGTACAGGATACAACAGGTGTATAACAGGATACAACAGGTGTATAACAGGATACAACAGGTGTATAACAGTACAGGATACAACAGGTGTATAACAGGAAGGATACAACAGGTGTATAGACAGGATACAACAGGTGTATAAAGTACAGGATACAACAGGTGTATAACAGACAGGATACCAACAGGTGTATAACAGTATACAACAGGTGTATAACAGGATACAACAGGTGTATAACAGTACAGGATACAACAGGTGTATAACAGTACAGTATACAACAGGTGTATAACAGGATACAACAGGTGTATAACAGTACAGGATACAACAGGTGTATAACAGTACAGGATACCAACAGGTGTATAACAGTACAGGATACAACAGGTGTATAACAGTACAGGATACAACAGGTGTATAACAGTACAGGATACCAACAGGTGTATAACAGTACAGGATACAACAGGTGTATAACAGTACAGTATACAACAGGTGTATAACAGGATACAACAGGTGTATAACAGGATACAACAGGTGTATAACAGTACAGGATACAACAGGTGTATAACAGGATACAACAGGTGTATAACAGGATACAACAGGTGTATAACAGGATACCAACAGGTGTATAACAGTACAGGATACAACAGGTGTATAACAGTACAGGATACAACAGGTGTATAATACAGGATACAACAGGTGTATAACAGGATACAACAGGTGTATAAGTACAGGATACAACAGGTGTATAACAGTACAGGATACAACAGGTGTATAACAGGATACAACAGGTGTATAACAGGATACAACAGGTGTATAACAGGATACAACAGGTGTATAAGTACAGGATACAACAGGTGTATAACAGTACAGGATACAACAGGTGTATAACAGGATACAACAGGTGTATAACAGGATACAACAGGAGTATAACAGTACAGGATACAACAGGTGTATAACAGTACAGGATACAACAGGTGTATAACAGGATACAACAGGTGTATAAGTACAGGATACAACAGGTGTATAAAACAGGATACAACAGGTGTATAACAGGATACAACAGGTGTATAACAGTACAGGATACAACAGGTGTATAAACAGGATACAACAGGTGTATAACAGTACAGGACACAACAGGTGTATAACAGGATACAACAGGTGTATAACAGGATACAACAGGTGTATAACAGGATACAACAGGTGTATAACAGTACAGGATACAACAGGTGTATAACAGGATACAACAGGTGTATAACAGGATACAACAGGTGTATAACAGGATACAACAGGTGTATAACAGTACAGGATACAACAGGTGTATAACAGTACAGGATACAACAGGTGTATAACAGGATACAACAGGTGTATAACAGTACAGGATACAACAGGTGTATAACAGGATACAACAGGTGTATAACAGGATACAACAGGTGTATAACAGGATACAACAGGTGTATAACAGGATACAACAGGTGTATAACAGTACAGGATACAACAGGTGTATAACAGGATACCAACAGGTGTATAACAGACAGGATACAACAGGTGTATAACAGGATACAACAGGTGTATATACAGGATACAACAGGTGTATAACAGGATACAACAGGTGTATAACAGTACAGGATACAACAGGTGTATAACAGTACAGGATACAACAGGTGTATAACAGGATACAACAGGTGTATAACAGGATACAACAGGAGTATAACAGTACAGGATACAACAGGTGTATAACAGTACAGGATACAACAGGTGTATAACAGGATACAACAGGTGTATAACAGGATACAACAGGTGTATAACAGTACAGGATACAACAGGTGTATAACAGGATACAACAGGTGTATAACAGGATACCAACAGGTGTATAACAGGATACAACAGGTGTATAACAGGATACAACAGGTGTATAACAGGATACAACAGGTGTATAACAGGATACAACAGGTGTATAACAGTACAGGATACAACAGGTGTATAACAGTACAGGATACAACAGGTGTATAACAGGATACAACAGGTGTATAACAGGATACAACAGGTGTATAACAGGATACAACAGGTGTATAACAGGATACAACAGGTGTATAACAGTACAGGATACAACAGGTGTATAACAGTACAGGATACAACAGGTGTATAACAGGATACAACAGGTGTATAACAGGATACAACAGGTGTATAACAGGATACAACAGGTGTATAACAGGATACAACAGGTGTATAACAGTACAGGATACCAACAGGTGTATAACAGTACAGGATACAACAGGTGTATAACAGGATACCAACAGGTGTATAACAGGATACAACAGGTGTATAACAGGATACCAACAGGTGTATAACAGGATACAACAGGTGTATAACAGGATACAACAGGTGTATAACAGTACAGGATACAACAGGTGTATAACAGTACAGGATACCAACAGGTGTATAACAGGATACAACAGGTGTATAACAGGATACCAACAGGTGTATAACAGGATACAACAGGTGTATAACAGTAAAGAATACCAACAGGTGTATAACAGTACAGTGAAATTCTTTACCAACAATGCAATAATTATAATAATAGTAATATATCAAATATAATAAATAAATGTATAACAAGAACTACAATGTAAGTTAAAAAAAAACACAAGAATGGAGGTCAGTGCCTTATTCAATGTCCAGGGGTCCTGGAGTGGTTGTATAGACGGGTCAGTACCAGAACCTTATTCAATGTCCAGGGGTCCTGGAGTGGTTGGATAGACGGGTCAGTACCAGAACCTTATTCAATGTCCAGGGGTCCTGGAGTGGTTAGATAGACGGGTCAGTACCAGAACCTTATTCAATGTCCAGGGGTCCTGGACTGGTTGGATAGACGGGTCAGTACCAGAACCTTATTCAATGTCCAGGGGTCCTGGACTGGTTGGTTATACAGTACCAGAACCTTATTCAATGTCCAGGGGTCCTGGAGTGGTTGGTTATACAGTACCAGAACCTTATTCAATGTCCAGGGGTCCTGGAGTGGTTGGATAGACGGGTCAGTACCAGAACCTTATTCAATGTCCAGGGGTCCTGGAGTGGTTGGATAGACGGGTCAGTACCAGAACCTTATTCAATGTCCAGGGGTCCTGGACTGGTTGGTTATACAGTACCAGAACCTTATTCAATGTCCAGGGGTCCTGGAGTGGTTGGATAGACGGGTCAGTACCAGAACCTTATTCAATGTCCAGGGGTCCTGGACTGGTTGGTTATACAGTACCAGAACCTTATTCAATGTCCAGGGGTCCTGGAGTGGTTGGATAGACGGGTCAGTACCAGAACCTTATTCAATGTCCAGGGGTCCTGGAGTGGTTGGATAGACGGGTCAGTACCAGAACCTTATTCAATGTCCAGGGGTCCTGGAGTGGTTAGATAGACGGGTCAGTACCAGAACCTTATTCAATGTCCAGGGGTCCTGGACTGGTTGGATAGACGGGTCAGTACCAGAACCTTATTCAATGTCCAGGGGTCCTGGACTGGTTGGTTATACAGTACCAGAACCTTATTCAATGTCCAGGGGTCCTGGAGTGGTTGGATAGACGGGTCAGTACCAGAACCTTATTCAATGTCCAGGGGTCCTGGAGTGGTTGGATAGACGGGTCAGTACCAGAACCTTATTCAATGTCCAGGGGTCCTGGACTGGTTGGTTATACAGTACCAGAACCTTATTCAATGTCCAGGGGTCCTGGAGTGGTTGGATAGACGGGTCAGTACCAGAACCTTATTCAATGTCCAGGGGTCCTGGACTGGTTGGTTATACAGTACCAGAACCTTATTCAATGTCCAGGGGTCCTGGAGTGGTTGGATAGACGGGTCAGTACCAGAACCTTATTCAATGTCCAGGGGTCCTGGAGTGGTTGGATAGACGGGTCAGTACCAGAACCTTATTCAATGTCCAGGGGTCCTGGAGTGGTTGGATAGACGGGTCAGTACCAGAACCTTATTCAATGTCCAGGGGTCCTGGAGTGGTTGTATAGACGGGTCAGTACCAGAACCTTATTCAATGTCCAGGGGTCCTGGAGTGGTTGGATAGACGGGTCAGTACCAGAACCTTATTCAATGTCCAGGGGTCCTGGACTGGTTGGTTATACAGTACCAGAACCTTATTCAATGTCCAGGGGTCCTGGAGTGGTTGGATAGACGGGTCAGTACCAGAACCTTATTCAATGTCCAGGGGTCCTGGACTGGTTGGATAGACGGGTCAGTACCAGAACCTTATTCAATGTCCAGGGGTCCTGGACTGGTTGGTTATACAGTACCAGAACCTTATTCAATGTCCAGGGGTCCTGGAGTGGTTGGATAGACGGGTCAGTACCAGAACCTTATTCAATGTCCAGGGGTCCTGGACTGGTTGGATAGACGGGTCAGTACCAGAACCTTATTCAATGTCCAGGGGTCCTGGAGTGGTTGGTTATACAGTACCAGAACCTTATTCAATGTCCAGGGGTCCTGGAGTGGTTGTATAGACGGGTCAGTACCAGAACCTTATTCAATGTCCAGGGGTCCTGGAGTGGTTGGTTATACAGTACCAGAACCTTATTCAATGTCCAGGTGTCCTGGAATGGTTGGATAGACGGGTCAGTACCAGAACCTTATTCAATGTCCAGGGGTCCTGGAGTGGTTGTATAGACGGGTCAGTACCAGAACCTTATTCAATGTCCAGGGGTCCTGGAGTGGTTGGTTATACAGTACCAGAACCTTATTCAATGTCCAGGGGTCCTGGAGTGTTTGGTTATACAGTACCAGAACCTTATTCAATGTCCAGGGGTCCTGGAGTGGTTGGATAGACGGGTCAGTACCAGAACCTTATTCAATGTCCAGGGGTCCTGGACTGGTTGGTTATACAGTACCAGAACCTTATTCAATGTCCAGGGGTCCTGGAGTGGTTGGATAGACGGGTCAGTACCAGAACCTTATTCAATGTCCAGGGGTCCTGGACTGGTTGGTTATACAGTACCAGAACCTTATTCAATGTCCAGGGGTCCTGGAGTGGTTGGTTATACAGTACCAGAACCTTATTCAATGTCCAGGGGTCCTGGAGTGGTTGGTTATACAGTACCAGAACCTTATTCAATGTCCAGGGGTCCTGGAGTGGTTGGTTATACAGTACCAGAACCTTATTCAATGTCCAGGGGTCCTGGAGTGGTTGGATAGACGGGTCAGTACCAGAACCTTATTCAATGTCCAGGGGTCCTGGAGTGGTTGGATAGACGGGTCAGTACCAGAACCTTATTCAATGTCCAGGGGTCCTGGACTGGTTGGTTATACAGTACCAGAACCTTATTCAATGTCCAGGGGTCCTGGACTGGTTGGTTATACAGTACCAGAACCTTATTCAATGTCCAGGAGTGGTTGGATAGACGGGTCAGTACCAGAACCTTATTCAATGTCCAGGGGTTCTGGACTGGTTGGATAGACGGGTCAGTACCAGAACCTTATTCAATGTCCAGGGGTCCTGGAGTGGTTGGTTATACAGTACCAGAACCTTATTCAATGTCCAGGGGTCCTGGACTGGTTGGATAGACGGGTCAGTACCAGAACCTTATTCAATGTCCAGGGGTCCTGGAGTGGTTGGTTATACAGTACCAGAACCTTATTCAATGTCCAGGGGTCCTGGACTGGTTGGATAGACGGGTCAGTACCAGAACCTTATTCAATGTCCAGGGGTCCTGGACTGGTTGGATAGACGGGTCAGTACCAGTGAAAAGTTTGGATACACCTACTCATTGGAAGGTTTTTCTTGAATGTAGTTTGTGTGATAGAGAGGCATCTAGGTCAGATAGCAACAATGACCAGACGCTGCCATGTGGGGAATCCCAGGCGACACGTTTCGTCTTGTTAAAGTATTGTTTTGAGGTGTTTGAACTGACCTCAAGTTGATGCTAATATGGCTAAAATTCACTAGCTAACTAACTAACTGTAACAATATATTTGAGACAAGTGCTCCTTCTACACGTTTTCAATAAACATTGGAGGCGAAATATAGTTTCCGTGCTGTCCGTCTAAAGCCAACCCTATCGGGTTTTATCCCATAGTTCCACAAGCATCGGTATCGCTGCTAAACAACCAACCCTTTTATAAACCCCATGTCCCCCTTCGTTAAAGCATAATACATATGAAATATAACATGTCGTTTGTTGTTCTTTTGGATGTACATAATATACTTACTATTGTTTGTATGTTAACAAAAAAAAAGTTTTGGTTGAATTAAAACATGTTAAAAGTTTTGGTTGAAATAAAAATAGTTTTATACGACTGGTCTTTGTTTTTAACTTCTGTGCTTTACAAATTCCCCTCCCCCTCCCCAAAAAGGGTGACCAATGTAAAATATCTAAAAATGTAACTCAGTTTGCTTCAAAACATATTTTAATAATTAGAGTAAGCAGCATAACATTTCAACAACAGTTATTTTTCCAAAGGTCTAATTAAGTCACATATTGGACTTGGGTTCCGTACAAGTAGGTCGACCCGTCTTAACAAGTATGCTTTCACTTTCAGAACTACAAGTGTGTGTGGGATGAATACTGTAAATTAAGAGACACTGCCTAAACATTGCTATGAATGAATCGCAGCCTTAGGTCCGTACATAACTATATAAAAAAGGGAAAATCTCAAAACACAAAGTGTGAAGTAATTACTGTTACCAACACAAAGGGGACAGAGCACGAAAACGAGATGTGCTACTGGCACGTTCTCTTGGGATGTTCCTCGGTCTTGTCCCGAGCTTCTCTCTTGAGGGCCGACGGCTGGACCCGAGCTTCTACACTGTCCACGGTCTCCACCACACCACCCTACACACACACACAATTAACTGTTGAAGGCAAGCATCTTCAAATGAAATAATGAAGTAATTCAGGAGATATTTGATCATTGAACAGCATATCCAACTACCCTTAATAAAACAGCCTGGTATTTTTCTAGAATGAATCCATGTTCACTGAATAGAAGATACCTAAACATTCCTACACTGACAGGGAGTTACAGCGCCACCTAGTGGCGAGAAGACACATCTAATCTTATTGGTCACCTATTCAGCAGATGCCATTGGTCACCTATTCATTCAGCAGATGCTATTGGTCCCCTATTCAGCAGATGCTATTGGTCACCTATTCAACAGATGCTATTGGTCACCTATTCATTCAGCAGATGCTATTGGTCCCCTATTCAGCAGATGCTATTGGTCACCTATTTAACAGATGCTATTGGTCACCTATTCAGCAGATGCCATTGGTCCCCTATTGAGCAGATGCCATTGGTCCCCTATTGAGCAGATGCCATTGGTCACCTATTGAGCAGATGCCATTGGTCACCTATTGAGCAGATGCCATTGGTCACCTATTGAGCAGATGCCATTGGTCACCTATTGAGCAGATGCCATTGGTCACCTATTTAACAGATGTTATTGGTCACATGCAGATGTTATTGCAGGTGTAGTGAAATGCTTGTGTTCCTAGTTCCAACAGTGCAGTAATATTTAACAATTCACAACAATACACACAAACCTCAAAGTAAAATAATGGAATATTAGGATGAGCAATGTCTGAGTGGCATTGACTAAAATACAGTAGAATAAAATACAGTTTATGCATATGAGACGAGTTTATCAGTATGTAAACAATAATGGAACACTGGTCACTTTACTATAGTGATCAGTGATTCCATGTCTATGTTCACAGGGCAGCAGCCTCTAAGGTGAAGGGTTGGTAGACGGCTAGTGATGGCTGTTTAACAGTCTGATGGTCTGGAGATAGACGCTGTTTAACAGTCTGATGGCCTGGAGATAGAAGCTGTTTATCAGTCTGATGGTCTGGAGATAGAAGCTGTTTATCAGTCTGATGGTCTGGAGATAGAAGTTGTTTAACAGTCTGATGGCCTGGAGATAGAAGCTGTTTATCAGTCTGATGGCCTGGAGATAGAAGCTGTTTATCAGTCTGATGGTCTGGAGATAGAAGCTGTTAACCAGTCTGATGGTCTGGAGATAGAAGCTGTTTAACAGTCTGATGGTCTGGAGATAGAAGCTGTTAACCAGTCTGATGGTCTGGAGATAGAAGCTGTTTAACAGTCTGATGGCCTGGAGATAGAAGCTGTTTATCAGTCTGATGGCCTGGAGATAGAAGCTGTTTTTCAGTCTCTCGGTTCCAGCGTTGATGCACCTGTACTGACCTCGCCTTCTGGATGGTAGCGGGGTGAACAGGCAGTGGCTCGGGTGGTTATTGTCCTTGATGATCTTTTTGGCCTTCCTGTGACATCGGGTGGTGTAGGTGTCCTGGAGGGCAGGTAGTTTGCCCCCGGTGATGCGTTGTGCAGACCTCACTACCCTCTGGAGAGCCTTAAGGTTATGGGCGGAGCAGCTGCCGTACCAGGCGGTGATACAGCCTGACAGGGGGCTATACTCAGCCTTGTCTTAGGACGGTAAGTTGGTGGTTGGAGACATCCCTCTAGTGGTGTGGGGGCTGTGCTTTGGCAAAGTGGGTGGGGTTATATCCTGCCTGGTTGGCCCTGTCCGGGGGTATCATCGGATGGGGCCACAGTGTCTTCTGATCCCTCCAGTCTCAGCCTCCAGTATTTATGCTGCAGTAGTTTATGTGTTGGGGGGCTAGGGGCAGTCTGTTACATCTGGAGTATTTCTCTTGTCTTATCCGGTGTCCTGTGTGAATTTAAATATGCTCTCTCTAATTCTCTCTTTCTGTCTTTCTCTCGGAGGACCTGAGCCCTAGGACCATGCCTCAGGACTACCTGGCATGATGACTCCTTGCTGTCCCCAGTCCACCTGGCCATGCTGCTGCTCCAGTTTCAACTGTTCTGCCTGCGGCTATGGAACCCTGACCTGTTCACCGGACGTGCTTGTTGCACCCTCGACAACTACTATGATTATTATTATTTGACCATGCTGGTCATTTATGAACATTTTAACATTTTGACCATGTTCTGTTATAATATCCACCCTGCACAGCCAGAAGAGGACTGGCCACCCCTCATAGCCTGGTTCCTCTCTAGGTTTCTTCCTAGGTTTTTGGCCTTTCTAGGGAGTTTTTCCTAGGGAGTTTTTCCTAGCCACCGTGCTTCTTTCACATGCTTTGCTTGCTGTTTGGGGTTTTAGGCTGGGTTTCTGTACAGCACTTTGAGATATCAGCTGATGTAAGAAGGGCTATATAAATACATTTGATTTGATAGGATGCTATCGATTGTGCATCTGTAAAAGTTTGTGAGTGTTTTTGGTGACAAGCCACATTTTTTCAGCCTCCTGAGGTTTCAGAGGCGCTGCTGCGCCTTCCTCACCACGCTGTCTGTGTGGGTGGACCATTTCAGTTTGTCCGTGATGTGTACGCCGAGGAACTTAAAACTCTCCACCTTCTCCACTACTGTCCCATCGATGTGGATAGGGGGCTGCTCCCTCTGCTGTTTCCTGAAGTCCACGATCATCTCCTTTGTTTTATTGACATTGAGGTTATTTTCCTGCCACCACACTCCCAGGGCCCACCACCACTACATAACATTACAACATTGACGTGGAGTTACAGCCCCACCTTGTGGAGAGAAGACACCACTACATAACATTACTACATTGATATGGAGTTACAGCCCCACCTTGTGGAGAGAAGACACCACTACATATTACTACATAACATTACCACATTGACGTGGAGTTACAGCCCCACCTTGTGGAGAGAAGACACCACTACATAACATTACTACATTGATATGGAGTTACAGCCCCACCTTGTGGAGAGAAGACACCACTACATAACATTACTACATTGATATGGAGTTACAGCCCCACCTTGTGGAGAGAAGACACCACTACATATTACTACATAACATTACCACATTGACGTGGAGTTACAGCCCCACCTTGTGGAGAGAAGACACCACTACATATAGGTCACTCAGTGTGTCTACGGTCCACATATATATATATAACCACCTGTTAACATTACCTTGTTGTTCTGTACAGCATGTTTCTCTGTCCACCTCTTGGCCTTCTCCAGATATACCTGCTTGCTGTACTTCAACTCTGATGACTGGGAGAGAAACAGAACAACTCAGTGTGTGAGACAGATAACATACCCACTCACCCACTCACCGAGGGTGACTCAGGGGGAGTTGGGATACGGGAAAAAAACCCATTTCCAATTCACACATGTATTAATACACACGTGTACATGTGTGAAATAGGGCCAAAAGTATGATTAATTATGAATTATACTGAACAAAAAATATAAAAACGGAACATGCAACAATTTCAAAGATTTTACTGAGTTACAGTTCAAATAAGGAAATCAGTCAATTGAAATAAAATTCATTAGGACCTAATCTATGGATTTCACTTGACTGGGCAGGGGCTCAGTAACTGAAGGGCTGGGAGGGCATAGGCCCACCCACAGGGGAGTCAGAGACAGCCAAATCAGAATGAATTTTTCCCCCACAAAGGACATTATTCCAGACAGAAATACTCCTCAGCGCCACCTCTGAAGATCCCGCATGTGAAGAAGCCGTATGTGGAGGGCTGACGTGGATACACGTGGTCTGAGGAGGTGAGGCCGGTCGGAAGTACTGCCAAAGACTCTATACCGACGACGGTGGTAGAGAAGTGACCATTAAATTCTACCTCAAAACTTCAGACATCTGTGGCATTATGTTGTGTGACAAAACGGCACATTATACATTTTTCTTAAAAAGAGGCCTTTATTGTCCCACAGCACAAGGTGCACCTGTGTAATCATCATACTGTTTAATCAGCTTCTTGATATGCCACACCTGGTCAGGTGGATATTTTCACTAACAGGGAGGGAAACAAAATGTACGCACAAAATTTAAGAGAAGAAAGCTTTTTGTGCGTCTGGAAACCAACTCTGCGGAGGGCTACAGGACCAACTCTGCGGAGGGCTACAGGACCAACTCTGCGGAGGGCTACAGGACCAACTCTGCGGAGGGCTACAGGACCAACTCTGCGGAGGGCTACAGGACCAACTCTGCGGAGGGCTACAGGACCAACTCTGCGGAGGGCTACAGGACCAACACCAACTCATTAATATGGAGTTGGTCCCCCCTTTGCTGCTATAACAGCCTCCACTCTTCTGGGAAGTCATTCATATGGAGTTGGTCCCCCCCTTTGCTGCTATAACAGCCTCCACTCTTCAGGGAAGTCATTAATATGGAGTTGGTCCCCCCCTTTGCTGCTATAACAGCCTCCACTCTTCTGGGAAGTCATTAATATGGAGTTGGTCCCCCCTTTGCTGCTATAACAGCCTCCACTCTTCAGGGAAGTCATTAATATGGAGTTGGTCCCCCTTTGCTGCTATAACAGCCTCCACTCTTCTGGGAAGTCATTAATATGGAGTTGGTCCCCCTTTGCTGCTATAACAGCCTCCACTCTTCAGGGAAGTCATTAATATGGAGTTGGTCCCCCCCTTTGCTGCTATAACAGCCTCCACTCTTCTGGGAAGTCATTAATATGGAGTTGGTCCCCCCTTTGCTGCTATAACAGCCTCCACTCTTCTGGGAAGTCATTAATATGGAGTTGGTCCCCCCTTTGCTGCTATAACAGCCTCCACTCTTCTGGGAAGTCATTAATATGGAGTTGGTTGCCCCCTTTGCTGCTATAACAGCCTCCACTCTTCTGGGAAGTCATTAATATGGAGTTGGTCCCCCCCTTTGCTGCTATAACAGCCTCCACTCTTCTGGGAAGTCATTAATATGGAGTTGGTCCCCCCCTTTGCTGCTATAACAGCCTCCACTCTTCTGGGAAGGCATTAATATGGAGTTGGTCCCCCCCTTTGCTGCTATAACAGCCTCCACTCTTCTGGCTTTTCACTAGGTTGAGGTCAGGGCTCTGTGCAGGCCAGTCAAGTTCTTCCACACCGATCTTGACAAACTATTTCTGTATGAACCTCGATTTGTGCACGGGGGCATTGTCATGCTGAAACAGGAATGGGCCCTCCCCAAACTGTTGCCACAAAGTTGAAAACACAGAATAGTCTGGATAGTGCTGTAGCATTAAGATTTCCCTTCACTGGAACTAAGGGGCCTGAACCATGAAAAACAGCCCCAGACCATTATTCCTCCTCCACCAAACTTTACAGTTGGCACTATTCTTTGGGGCAGGTAGCGTTCTCCTGGCATCCGCCAAACCCAGATTCGTCCATCGGACTGCCAGATGGTGAAGCGTGAGTCATCACTCCAGAGAACACGTTTCCACTGCTCCAGAGTCCAATGGCGGCGAGCTTTACACCACTCCAGTCGACGCTTGGCGTTGCGCATGGTGATCTTAGTCTTGTGTGTGGCTGCTCGGCCATGGAAACCCATTTCATGAACCTCCCGACGAACAGTTGATGTTGCTTTCAGAGGCAGTTTGGAACTCGGTAGTGAGTGATGCAACTGAGGATGCGCTTCAGCACTCGGCGGTCCCATTCTGTGAGCTTGCGTGGCCTACCACTTCGCGGCTGAGCCGTTGTTGCTCCTAGACGTTTCCACTTCACAATAGCAGCACTTACAGTTGACCAGGAAGCTCTAGCAGGGCAGAAATGTGATGAACTGACTTGTTGGAAAGGTGGCATCCTATGACGGGTGCCACGTTGAAAGTCACTGAGCTCTTCAGTACGGGCCATTCTACTGCCAATGTTTGTCTATGGAGATTGCATGGCTGTGTTGCTCGAGCCAAATTGACACACCTTTTCAGGGGCGTAACTGGTCAGTACATTGTGAAGCAGGGTGGTAAGCAACAACAACAAAAAACAACTAGTTTGAGTGGTTGTGTACGGACAGGGAAGGGACCAACTAGTTTGATTGGTTGTGTACGGACAGCGAAGGAGCGAAGGGACTACCTAGTTTGAGTGGTTGTGTACGGACAGCGAAGGGACCAACTAGTTTGAGTGGTTGTGTACGGACAGCGAAGGAGCGAAGGGACTACCTAGTTTGAGTGGTTGTGTACGGACAGCGAAGGGACCAACTAGTTTGAGTGGTTGTGTACGGACAGCGAAGGGACCAACTAGTTTGAGTGGTTGTGTACGGACAGCGAAGGGACCAACTAGTTTGAGTGGTTGTGTACGGACAGCGAAGGGACCAACTAGTTTGAGTGGTTGTGTACGGACAGCGAAGGGACCAACTAGTTTGAGTGGTTGTGTACGGACAGCGAAGGGACCAACTAGTTTGAGTGGTTGTGTACGGACAGCGAAGGAGCGAAGGGACCAACTAGTTTGAGTGGTTGTGTACGGACAGCGAAGGAGCCGAAGGGACCAACTAGTTTGAGTGGTTGTGTACGGACAGCGAAGGGACCAACTAGTTTGAGTGGTTGTGTACGGACAGCGAAGGAGCGAAGGGACCAACTAGTTTGAGTGGTTGTGTACGGACAGCGAAGGAGGGAAGGGACCAACTAGTTTGAGTGGTTGTGTACGGACAGCGAAGGAGGGAAGGGACCAACTAGTTTGAGTGGTTGTGTACGGACAGCGAAGGAGCGAAGGGACCAACTAGTTTGAGTGGTGGTGTACGGACAGCGAAGGGACCAACTAGTTTGAGTGGTGGTGTACGGACAGAGAAGGAGCGAAGGGACCAACTAGTTTGAGTGGTTGTGTACGGACAGCGAAGGGACCAACTAGTTTGAGTGGTTGTACGGACAGCGAAGGAGCGAAGGGACCAACTAGTTTGAGTGGTTGTGTACGGACAGCGAAGGGACCAACTAGTTTGAGTGGTTGTACGGACAGCGAAGGAGCGAAGGGACCAACTAGTTTGAGTGGTTGTACGGACAGGGACAGCGAAGGAGCGAAGGGACCAACTAGTTTGAGTGGTTGTGTACGGACAGCGAAGGCGCGAAGGGACCAACTAGTTTGAGTGGTTGTGTACGGACAGCGAAGGAGCGAAGGGACCAACTAGTTTGAGTGGTTGTGTACGGACAGGGAAGGGACCAACTAGTTTGATTGGTTGTGTACGGACAGCGAAGGAGCGAAGGGACTACCTAGTTTGAGTGGTTGTGTACGGACAGCGAAGGGACCAACTAGTTTGAGTGGTTGTGTACGGACAGCGAAGGAGCGAAGGGACTACCTAGTTTGAGTGGTTGTGTACGGACAGCGAAGGGACCAACTAGTTTGAGTGGTTGTGTACGGACAGCGAAGGGACCAACTAGTTTGAGTGGTTGTGTACGGACAGCGAAGGGACCAACTAGTTTGAGTGGTTGTGTACGGACAGCGAAGGGACCAACTAGTTTGAGTGGTTGTGTACGGACAGCGAAGGGACCAACTAGTTTGAGTGGTTGTGTACGGACAGCGAAGGGACCAACTAGTTTGAGTGGTTGTGTACGGACAGCGAAGGAGCCGAAGGGACCAACTAGTTTGAGTGGTTGTGTACGGACAGCGAAGGAGCGAAGGGACCAACTAGTTTGAGTGGTTGTGTACGGACAGCGAAGGGACCAACTAGTTTGAGTGGTTGTGTACGGACAGCGAAGGAGCGAAGGGACCAACTAGTTTGAGTGGTTGTGTACGGACAGCGAAGGAGGGAAGGGACCAACTAGTTTGAGTGGTTGTGTACGGACAGCGAAGGAGGGAAGGGACCAACTAGTTTGAGTGGTTGTGTACGGACAGCGAAGGAGCGAAGGGACCAACTAGTTTGAGTGGTGGTGTACGGACAGAGAAGGAGCGAAGGGACCAACTAGTTTGAGTGGTTGTGTACGGACAGCGAAGGAGCGAAGGGACTACCTAGTTTGAGTGGTTGTGTACGGACAGCGAAGGGACCAACTAGTTTGAGTGGTTGTGTACGGACAGCGAAGGGACCAACTAGTTTGAGTGGTTGTGTACGGACAGCGAAGGGACCAACTAGTTTGAGTGGTTGTGTACGGACAGCGAAGGGACCAACTAGTTTGAGTGGTTGTGTACGGACAGCGAAGGGACCAACTAGTTTGAGTGGTTGTGTACGGACAGCGAAGGAGCGAAGGGACCAACTAGTTTGAGTGGTTGTGTACGGACAGCGAAGGAGCGAAGGGACCAACTAGTTTGAGTGGTTGTGTACGGACAGCGAAGGGACCAACTAGTTTGAGTGGTTGTGTACGGACAGCGAAGGAGCGAAGGGACCAACTAGTTTGAGTGGTTGTGTACGGACAGCGAAGGAGGGAAGGGACCAACTAGTTTGAGTGGTTGTGTACGGACAGCGAAGGAGGGAAGGGACCAACTAGTTTGAGTGGTTGTGTACGGACAGCGAAGGAGCGAAGGGACCAACTAGTTTGAGTGGTGGTGTACGGACAGCGAAGGGACCAACTAGTTTGAGTGGTGGTGTACGGACAGAGAAGGAGCGAAGGGACCAACTAGTTTGAGTGGTTGTGTACGGACAGCGAAGGGACCAACTAGTTTGAGTGGTTGTACGGACAGCGAAGGAGCGAAGGGACCAACTAGTTTGAGTGGTTGTGTACGGACAGCGAAGGGACCAACTAGTTTGAGTGGTTGTACGGACAGCGAAGGAGCGAAGGGACCAACTAGTTTGAGTGGTTGTACGGACAGGGACAGCGAAGGAGCGAAGGGACCAACTAGTTTGAGTGGTTGTGTACGGACAGCGAAGGCGCCGAAGGGACCAACTAGTTTGAGTGGTTGTGTACGGACAGCGAAGGAGCGAAGGGACCAACTAGTTTGAGTGGTTGTGTACGGACAGGGAAGGGACCAACTAGTTTGATTGGTTGTGTACGGACAGCGAAGGAGCGAAGGGACTACCTAGTTTGAGTGGTTGTGTACGGACAGCGAAGGGACCAACTAGTTTGAGTGGTTGTGTACGGACAGCGAAGGAGCGAAGGGACTACCTAGTTTGAGTGGTTGTGTACGGACAGCGAAGGGACCAACTAGTTTGAGTGGTTGTGTACGGACAGCGAAGGGACCAACTAGTTTGAGTGGTTGTGTACGGACAGCGAAGGGACCAACTAGTTTGAGTGGTTGTGTACGGACAGCGAAGGGACCAACTAGTTTGAGTGGTTGTGTACGGACAGCGAAGGGACCAACTAGTTTGAGTGGTTGTGTACGGACAGCGAAGGAGCCGAAGGGACCAACTAGTTTGAGTGGTTGTGTACGGACAGCGAAGGAGCGAAGGGACCAACTAGTTTGAGTGGTTGTGTACGGACAGCGAAGGGACCAACTAGTTTGAGTGGTTGTGTACGGACAGCGAAGGAGCGAAGGGACCAACTAGTTTGAGTGGTTGTGTACGGACAGCGAAGGAGGGAAGGGACCAACTAGTTTGAGTGGTTGTGTACGGACAGCGAAGGAGGGAAGGGACCAACTAGTTTGAGTGGTTGTGTACGGACAGCGAAGGAGCGAAGGGACCAACTAGTTTGAGTGGTGGTGTACGGACAGAGAAGGAGCGAAGGGACCAACTAGTTTGAGTGGTTGTGTACGGACAGCGAAGGGACCAACTAGTTTGAGTGGTTGTACGGACAGCGAAGGAGCGAAGGGACCAACTAGTTTGAGTGGTTGTACGGACAGGGACAGCGAAGGCGCGAAGGGACCAACTAGTTTGAGTGGTTGTGTACGGACAGCGAAGGCGCGAAGGGACCAACTAGTTTGAGTGGTTGTGTACGGACAGCGAAGGAGCGAAGGGACCAACTAGTTTGAGTGGTTGTGTACGGACAGCGAAGGAGCCGAAGGGACCAACTAGTTTGAGTGGTTGTGTACGGACAGCGAAGGAGCGAAGGGACCAACTAGTTTGAGTGGTTGTGTACGGACAGCGAAGGAGCGAAGGGACCAACTAGTTTGAGTGGTTGTGTACGGACAGCGAAGGAGCGAAGGGACCAACTAGTTTGAGTGGTTGTGTACGGACAGCGAAGGAGCGAAGGGACCAACTAGTTTGAGTGGTTGTGTACGGACAGCGAAGGAGCGAAGGGACCAACTAGTTTGAGTGGTTGTGTACGGACAGCGAAGGAGCCGAAGGGACCAACTAGTTTGAGTGGTTGTGTACGGACAGCGAAGGAGCCGAAGGGACCAACTAGTTTGAGTGGTTGTGTACGGACAGCGAAGGAGCCGAAGGGACCAACTAGTTTGAGTGGTTGTGTACGGACAGCGAAGGAGCGAAGGGACCAACTAGTTTGAGTGGTTGTGTACGGACAGCGAAGGAGCGAAGGGACCAACTAGTTTGAGTGGTTGTGTACGGACAGCGAAGGAGCGAAGGGACCAACTAGTTTGAGTGGTTGTGTACGGACAGCGAAGGAGCCGAAGGGACCAACTAGTTTGAGTGGTTGTGTACGGACAGCGAAGGAGCGAAGGGACCAACTAGTTTGAGTGGTTGTGTACGGACAGCGAAGGAGCCGAAGGGACCAACTAGTTTGAGTGGTTGTGTACGGACAGCGAAGGAGCCGAAGGGACCAACTAGTTTGAGTGGTTGTGTACGGACAGCGAAGGAGCGAAGGGACCAACTAGTTTGAGTGGTTGTGTACGGACAGCGAAGGAGCCGAAGGGACCAACTAGTTTGAGTGGTTGTGTACGGACAGCGAAGGAGCGAAGGGACCAACTAGTTTGAGTGGTTGTGTACGGACAGCGAAGGAGCGAAGGGACCAACTAGTTTGAGTGGTTGTGTACGGACAGCGAAGGAGCGAAGGGACCAACTAGTTTGAGTGGTTGTGTACGGACAGCGAAGGAGCCGAAGGGACCAACTAGTTTGAGTGGTTGTGTACGGACAGCGAAGGAGCGAAGGGACCAACTAGTTTGAGTGGTTGTGTACGGACAGCGAAGGAGCGAAGGGACCAACTAGTTTGAGTGGTTGTGTACGGACAGCGAAGGAGCGAAGGGACCAACTAGTTTGAGTGGTTGTACGGACAGCGAAGGAGCGAAGGGACCAACTAGTTTGAGTGGTTGTGTACGGACAGCGAAGGAGCCGAAGGGACCAACTAGTTTGAGTGGTTGTGTACGGACAGCGAAGGAGCGAAGGGACCAACTAGTTTGAGTGGTTGTGTACGGACAGCGAAGGAGCGAAGGGACCAACTAGTTTGAGTGGTTGTACGGACAGCGAAGGAGCGAAGGGACCAACTAGTTTGAGTGGTTGTGTACGGACAGCGAAGGAGCGAAGGAACCAACTAGTTTGAGTGGTGGTGTACGGACAGCGAAGGGACCAACTAGTTTGAGTGGTTGTGTACGGACAGAGAAGGAGCGAAGGGACCAACTAGTTTGAGTGGTTGTACGGACAGGGAAGGAGCGAAGGGACCAACTAGTTTGAGTGGTTGTGTACGGACAGCGAAGGGACCAACTAGTTTGAGTGGTTGTACGGACAGCGAAGGAGCGAAGGGACCAACTAGTTTGAGTGGTTGTGTACGGACAGCGAAGGGACCAACTAGTTTGAGTGGTTGTGTACGGACAGCGAAGGGACCAACTAGTTTGAGTGGTTGTGTACGGACAGAGAAGGAGAGAAGGGACCAACTAGTTTGAGTGGTTGTACGGACAGGGAAGGAGCGAAGGGACCAACTAGTTTGAGTGGTTGTGTACGGACAGCGAAGGGACCAACTAGTTTGAGTGGTTGTACGGACAGCGAAGGGACCAACTAGTTTGAGTGGTTGTACGGACAGGGACAGCGAAGGGACCAACTAGTTTGAGTGGTTGTGTACGGACAGCGAAGGGACCAACTAGTTTGAGTGGTTGTACGGACAGCGAAGTAGCGAAGGGATCAACTAGTTTGAGTGGTTGTACACGGACAGCGAAGGAGCGAAGGGACCAACTAGTTTGAGTGGTTGTGTACACGGACAGCGAAGGAGCGAAGGGACCAACTAGTTTGAGTGGTTGTGTACACGGACAGCGAAGGAGCGAAGGGACCAACTAGTTTGAGTGGTTGTGTACGGACAGCGAAGGGACCAACTAGTTTGAGTGGTTGTGTACGGACAGAGAAGGAGAGAAGGGACCAACTAGTTTGAGTGGTTGTACGGACAGGGAAGGAGCGAAGGGACCAACTAGTTTGAGTGGTTGTGTACGGAGAGCGAAGGGACCAACTAGTTTGAGTGGTTGTACGGACAGGGACAGCGAAGGAGCGAAGGGACCAACTAGTTTGAGTGGTTGTGTACGGACAGCGAAGGGACCAACTAGTTTGAGTGGTTGTACGGACAGCGAAGTAGCGAAGGGATCAACTAGTTTGAGTGGTTGTACACGGACAGCGAAGGAGCGAAGGGACCAACTAGTTTGAGTGGTTGTGTACACGGACAGCGAAGGAGCGAAGGGACCAACTAGTTTGAGTGGTTGTGTACACGGACAGCGAAGGAGCGAAGGGACCAACTAGTTTGAGTGGTTGTGTACGGACAGCGAAGGGACCAACTAGTTTGAGTGGTTGTGTACGGACAGCGAAGGGACCAACTAGTTTGAGTGGTTGTGTACGGACAGCGAAGGGACCAACTAGTTTGAGTGGTTGTGTACGGACAGCGAAGGGACCTACTAGTTTGAGTGGTTGTGTACGGACAGCGTAGGGACCAACTAGTTTGAGTGGTTGTGTACGGACAGCGAAGGGACCAACTAGTTTGAGTGGTTGTGTACGGACAGCGAAGGGACCAACTAGTTTGAGTGGTTGTGTACGGACAGCGAAGGGACCAACTAGTTTGAGTGGTTGTGTACGGACAGCGAAGGGACCAACTAGTTTGAGTGGTTGTGTACGGACAGCGAAGGGACCAACTAGTTTGAGTGGTTGTGTACGGACAGCGAAGGGACCAACTAGTTTGAGTGGTTGTGTACGGACAGCGAAAGGGACCAACTAGTTTGAGTGGTTGTGTACGGACAGCGAAGGGACCAACTAGTTTGAGTGGTTGTGTACGGACAGCGAAGGGACCAACTAGTTTGAGTGGTTGTGTACGGACAGCGAAGGGACCAACTAGTTTGAGTGGTTGTGTACGGACAGCGAAGGGACCAACTAGTTTGAGTGGTTGTGTACGGACAGCGAAGGGACCAACTAGTTTGAGTGGTTGTGTACGGACAGCGAAGGGACCAACTAGTTTGAGTGGTTGTGTACGGACAGCGAAGGGACCAACTAGTTTGAGTGGTTGTGTACGGACAGCGAAGGGACCAACTAGTTTGAGTGGTTGTGTACGGACAGCGAAGGGACCAACTAGTTTGAGTGGTTGTGTACGGACAGCGAAGGGACCAACTAGTTTGAGTGGTTGTGTACGGAAAGCGAAGGGACCAACTAGTTTGAGTGGTTGTGTACGGACAGCGAAGGGACCAACTAGTTTGAGTGGTTGTGTACGGACAGCGAAGGGACCAACTAGTTTGAGTGGTTGTGTACGGACAGCGAAGGGACCAACTAGTTTGAGTGGTTGTGTACGGACAGCGAAGGGACCAACTAGTTTGAGTGGTTGTGTACGGACAGCGAAGGGACCAACTAGTTTGAGTGGTTGTGTACGGACAGCGAAGGGACCAACTAGTTTGAGTGGTTGTACGGACAGCGAAGGAGCGAAGGGACCAACTAGTTTGAGTGGTTGTACGGACAGGGACAGCAAAGGAGCGAAGGGACCAACTAGTTTGAGTGGTTGTGTACGGACAGCGAAGGAGCGAAGGGACCAACTAGTTTGAGTGGTTGTGTACGGACAGCGAAGTAGCGAAGGGATCAACTAGTTTGAGTGGTTGTACGGACAGCGAAGGAGCGAAGGGACCAACTAGTTTGAGTGGTTGTACGGACAGCGAAGGAGCGAAGGGACCAACTAGTTTGAGTGGTTGTACACGGACAGCGAAGGAGCCGAAGGGACCAACTAGTTTGAGTGGTTGTGTACGGACAGCGAAGGAGCGAAGGGACCAACTAGTTTGAGTGGTTGTACGGACAGCGAAGGGCGAAGGGACCAACTAGTTTGAGTGGTTGTACGGACAGCGAAGGAGCCGAAGGGACCAACTAGTTTGAGTGGTTGTACGGACAGCGAAGGAGCGAAGGGACCAACTAGTTTGAGTGGTTGTACGGACAGCGAAGGAGCGAAGGGACCAACTAGTTTGAGTGGTTGTACGGACAGCGAAGGAGCGAAGGGACCAACTAGTTTGAGTGGTTGTACGGACAGCGAAGGAGCGAAGGGACCAACTAGTTTGAGTGGTTGTACGGACAGCGAAGGAGCGAAGGGACCAACTAGTTTGAGTGGTTGTACGGACAGCGAAGGAGCGAAGGGACCAACTAGTTTGAGTGGTTGTACGGACAGCGAAGGAGCGAAGGGACCAACTAGTTTGAGTGGTTGTGTACGGACAGCGAAGGAGCGAAGGGACCAACTAGTTTGAGTGGTTGTGTACGGACAGCGAAGGAGCGAAGGGACCAACTAGTTTGAGTGGTTGTACACGGACAGCGAAGGAGCGAAGGGACCAACTAGTTTGAGTGGTTGTACACGGACAGCGAAGGAGCGAAGGGACCAACTAGTTTGAGTGGTTGTACACGGACAGCGAAGGAGCGAAGGGACCAACTAGTTTGAGTGGTTGTACGGACAGCGAAGGAGCGAAGGGACCAACTAGTTTGAGTGGTTGTGTACGGACAGCGAAGGAGCGAAGGGACCAACTAGTTTGAGTGGTTGTACGGACAGCGAAGGAGCGAAGGGACCAACTAGTTTGAGTGGTTGTACGGACAGCGAAGGAGCGAAGGGACCAACTAGTTTGAGTGGTTGTGTACGGACAGCGAAGGAGCGAAGGGACCAACTAGTTTGAGTGGTTGTGTACGGACAGCGAAGGGACCAACTAGTTTGAGTGGTTGTGTACGGACAGCGAAGGGACCAACTAGTTTGAGTGGTTGTGTACGGACAGCGAAGGGACCAACTAGTTTGAGTGGTTGTGTACGGACAGCGAAGGGACCAACTAGTTTGAGTGGTTGTGTACGGACAGCGAAGGGACCAACTAGTTTGAGTGGTTGTGTACGGACAGCGAAGGAGCCGAAGGGACCAACTAGTTTGAGTGGTTGTGTACGGACAGCGAAGCGAAGGACCAACTAGTTTGAGTGGTTGTGTACGGACAGCGAAGGGACCAACTAGTTTGAGTGGTTGTGTACGGACAGCGAAGGGACCAACTAGTTTGAGTGGTTGTGTACGGACAGCGAAGGAGCGAAGGGACCAACTAGTTTGAGTGGTTGTGTACGGACAGCGAAGGAGCGAAGGGACCAACTAGTTTGAGTGGTTGTGTACGGACAGGGACAGCGAAGGAGCGAAGGGACCAACTAGTTTGAGTGGTTGTACGGACAGCGAAGGAGCGAAGGGACCAACTAGTTTGAGTGGTTGTGTACGGACAGCGAAGGGACCAACTAGTTTGAGTGGTTGTGTACGGACAGCGAAGGGACCAACTAGTTTGAGTGGTTGTGTACGGACAGCGAAGAAGCGAAGGGACCAACTAGTTTGAGTGGTTGTGTACGGACAGAGAAGGAGCGAAGGGACCAACTAGTTTGAGTGGTTGTACGGACAGCGAAGGGACCAACTAGTTTGAGTGGTTTTGTACGGACAGCGAAGGAGCGAAGTGACCAACTAGTTTGAGTGGTTGTACGGACAGCGAAGGAGCGAAGGGACCAACTAGTTTGAGTGGTTGTGTACGGACAGCGAAGGAGCGAAGGGACCAACTAGTTTGAGTGGTTGTGTACGGACAGCGAAGGAGCGAAGGGACCAACTAGTTTGAGTGGTTGTGTACGGACAGCGAAGGAGCGAAGGGACCAACTAGTTTGAGTGGTTGTGTACGGACAGGGAAGGGACCAACTAGTTTGAGTGGTTGTACGGACAGCGAAGGAGCGAAGGGACCAACTAGTTTGAGTGGTTGTGTACGGACAGGGAAGGGACCAACTAGTTTGAGTGGTTGTGTACGGACAGCGAAGGGACCAACTAGTTTGAGTGGTTGTGTACGGACAGCGAAGGGACCAACTAGTTTGAGTGGTTGTGTACGGACAGCGAAGGGACCAACTAGTTTGAGTGGTTGTGTACGGACAGCGAAGGGACCAACTAGTTTGAGTGGTTGTGTACGGACAGCGAAGGGACCAACTAGTTTGAGTGGTTGTGTACGGACAGCGAAGGGACCAACTAGTTTGAGTGGTTGTACGGACAGCGAAGGGACCAACTAGTTTGAGTGGTTGTACGGACAGCGAAGGGACCAACTAGTTTGAGTGGTTGTACGGACAGCGAAGGGACCAACTAGTTTGAGTGGTTGTGTACGGACAGGGACAGTGAAGGGACCAACTAGTTTGAGTGGTTGTGTACGGACAGGGAAGGAGCGAAGGGACCAACTAGTTTGAGTGGTTGTACGGACAGGGACAGCGAAGGAGCGAAGGGACCAACTAGTTTGAGTGGTTGTGTACGGACAGCGAAGGAGCGAAGGGACCAACTAGTTTGAGTGGTTGTGTACGGACAGCGAAGGAGCGAAGGGACCAACTAGTTTGAGTGGTTGTACGGACAGGGACAGCGAAGGGACCAACTAGTTTGAGTGGTTGTGTACGGACAGCGAAGGAGCGAAGGGACCAACTAGTTTGAGTGGTTGTACGGACAGCGAAGGAGCGAAGGGACCAACTAGTTTGAGTGGTTGTGTACGGACAGGGAAGGGACCAACTAGTTTGAGTGGTTGTACGGACAGCGAAGGGACCAACTAGTTTGAGTGGTTGTACGGACAGCGAAGGGACCAACTAGTTTGAGTGGTTGTGTACGGACAGCGAAGGGACCAACTAGTTTGAGTGGTTGTGTACGGACAGCGAAGGGACCAACTAGTTTGAGTGGTTGTGTACGGACAGGGAAGGGACCAACTAGTTTGAGTGGTTGTGTACGGACAGCGAAGGAGCGAAGGGACCAACTAGTTTGAGTGGTTGTGTACGGACAGGGAAGGGACCAACTAGTTTGAGTGGTTGTGTACGGACAGGGAAGGGACCAACTAGTTTGAGTGGTTGTACGGACAGCGAAGGAGCGACGGGACCAACTAGTTTGAGTGGTTGTGTACGGACAGCGAAGGGACCAACTAGTTTGAGTGGTTGTGTACGGACAGGGACAGCGAAGGGACCAACTAGTTGGAGTGGTTGTACGGACAGCGTAGGAGCGAAGGGACCAACTAGTTTGAGTGGTTGTACGGACAGCGAAGGAGCGAAGGGACCAACTAGTTTGAGTGGTTGTACGGACAGCGAAGGAGCGAAGGGACCAACTCGTTTGAGTGGTTGTACGGACAGCGAAGGAGCGAAGGGACCAACTAGTTTGAGTGGTTGTACGGACAGCGTAGGGACCAACTAGTTTGAGTGGTTGTGCGGACAGGGAAGGGACCAACTAGTTTGAGTGGTTGTACGGACAGCGAAGGAGCGAAGGGACCAACTAGTTTGAGTGGTTGTACGGACAGGGACAGCGAAGGAGCGAAGGGACCAACTAGTTTGAGTGGTTGTACGGACAGCGTAGGGACCAACTAGTTTGAGTGGTTGTGCGGACAGGGACAGGGTAGGAGCGAAGGGACCATAACTCACTATGTCAGCCATGAGTGGGTCGTCAAGGTTGGGTTCAGCCATCAGCAGCTGTATGGAGGTGAGCACTGTGGAGATGTTCAGGGAAGGTTTCCACGCGCCCTGCACACACACACACACAGTGGAGGTCGACTGTCCATGTTGCATCTTGGGTGGGAGTGTATGTGTGTTACCATGGGTGGTAGTTTGAGTGTGTGTGTGTTACCATGGGTGTTGGTTTGAGTGTGTGAGTGAGTGTGTGTGTGAGTGAGTGTGAGTGTGTGTGTGTTACCATGGGTGGTAGTTTGAGTGTGTGTGTGTGGGTGTTACCATGGGTGTGTGTGTGTGTGTGTGTGTGTGTGTGTGTGTGTTACCATGGGTGTTGGTTTGAGTGTGTGTGTGTGTGTGTGTGTGAGTGTGTGTGTGTGTTACCATGGGTGTTGGTTTGAGGTGTGTGTGTGTGTGTGTGTGTGTGTGTGTGTGTGTGTGTGTGTGTGTGTGTTACCATGGGTGTTGGTTTGAGTGTGTGTGTGTGTGTGTGTGTGTGTGTGTGTGTGAGTGTGAGTGTGTGTTACCATGGGTGGTAGTTTGAGGGCGTCGTGGCAGATGCGACCATTGTTGTCTATGTTGGGGTGGTAGATGGGGGTCAGGAACCTCATCTTAGGGGGCTCAAAGGGATACCTGGAGGGTTAGGAGAGAACTCAGGGGGCTCAAAGGGATACCTGGAGGGTTAGGAGAGAACTTAGGGGGGGGTTCAAAGGGATACCTGGAGGGTTAGGAGAGAACTCAGGGGGCTCAAAGGGATACCTGGAGGGTTAGGAGAGAACTCAGGGGGCTCAAAGGGATACCTGGAGGGTTAGGAGAGAACTCAGGGGGCTCAAAGGGATACCTGGAGGGTTAGGAGAGAACTTAGGGGGGGGTCAAAGGGAAACCTGGAGGGTTAGGAGAGAACTTAGGGGGGGGTCAAAGGGAAACCTGGAGGGTTAGGAGAGAACTTAGGGGGGGGTCAAAGGGATACCTGGAGGGTTAGGAGAGAACTCAGGGGGCTCAAAGGGATACCTGGAGGGTTAGGAGAGAACTCAGGGGGCTCAAAGGGATACCTGGAGGGTTAGGAGAGAACTCAGGGGGGGTCAAAGGGATACCTGGAGGGTTAGGAGAGAACTCAGGGGGGGTCAAAGGGATACCTGGAGGGTTAGGAGAGAACTCAGGGGGGGGTCAAAGGGATACCTGGAGGGTTAGGAGAGAACTTAGGGGGGGGTTCAAAGGGATACCTGGAGGGTTAGGAGAGAACTCAGGGGGCTCAAAGGGATACCTGGAGGGTTAGGAGAGAACTCAGGGGGCTCAAAGGGATACCTGGAGGGTTAGGAGAGAACTCAGGGGGCTCAAAGGGATACCTGGAGGGTTAGGAGAGAACTTAGGGGGGGGTCAAAGGGAAACCTGGAGGGTTAGGAGAGAACTTAGGGGGGGGTCAAAGGGAAACCTGGAGGGTTAGGAGAGAACTTAGGGGGGGGTCAAAGGGATACCTGGAGGGTTAGGAGAGAACTCAGGGGGCTCAAAGGGATACCTGGAGGGTTAGGAGAGAACTCAGGGGGCTCAAAGGGATACCTGGAGGGTTAGGAGAGAACTCAGGGGGGGGTCAAAGGGATACCTGGAGGGTTAGGAGAGAACTCAGGGGGGGGTCAAAGGGATACCTGGAGGGTTAGGAGAGAACTTAGGGGGGGTCAAAGGGATACCTGGAGGGTTAGGAGAGAACTCAGGGGGGGGTCAAAGGGATACCTGGAGGGTTAGGAGAGAACTCAGGGGGCTCAAAGGGATACCTGGAGGGTTAGGAGAGAACTCAGGGGGGGGTCAAAGGGATACCTGGAGGGTTAGGAGAGAACTCAGGGGGCTCAAAGGGATACCTGGAGGGTTAGGAGAGAACTCAGGGGGGGGTCAAAGGGATACCTGGAGGATTAGGAGAGAACTCAGGGGGGGTCAAAGGGATACCTGGAGGGTTAGGAGAGAACTTAGGGGGGTTAAAGGGATACCTGGAGGGTTAAGAGAGAACTTAGGGGGGGTCAAAGGGATACCTGGAGGGTTAGGAGAGAACTCAGGGGGCTCAAAGGGATACCTGGAGGGTTAGGAGAGAACTTAGGGGGGGGGTCAAAGGGAAACCTGGAGGGTTAGGAGAGAACTTAGGGGGGGGTCAAAGGGAAACCTGGAGGGTTAGGAGAGAACTTAGGGGGGGTTAAAGGGATACCTGGAGGGTTAAGAGAGAACTTAGGGGGGGGGTCAAAGGGATACCTGGAGGGTTAGGAGAGAACTCAGGGGGCTCAAAGGGATACCTGGAGGGTTAGGAGAGAACTTAGGGGGGGGGTCAAAGGGATACCTGGAGGGTTAGGAGAGAACTTAGGGGGGCTCAAAGGGATACCTGGAGGGTTAGGAGAGAACTCAGGGGGCTCAAAGGGATACCTGGAGGGTTAGGAGAGAACTCAGGGGGCTCAAAGGGATACCTGGAGGGTTAGGAGAGAACTTAGGGGGGTCAAAGGGATACCTGGAGGGTTAGGAGAGAACTTAGGGGGGGGTCAAAGGGATACCTGGAGGGTTAGGAGAGAACTCAGGGGGCTCAAAGGGATACCTGGAGGGTTAGGAGAGAACTTAGGGGGGGCTCAAAGGGATACCTGGAGGGTTAGGAGAGAACTTAGGGGGGGGTCAAAGGGATACCTGGAGGGTTAGGAGAGAACTCAGGGGGCTCAAAGGGATACCTGGAGGGTTAGGAGAGAACTCAGGGGGCTCAAAGGGATACCTGGAGGGTTAGGAGAGAACTTAGGGGGGGGTCAAAGGGATACCTGGAGGGTTAGGAGAGAACTCAGGGGGCTCAAAGGGATACCTGGAGGGTTAGGAGAGAACTCAGGGGGCTCAAAGGGATACCTGGAGGGTTAGGAGAGAACTTAGGGGGGGGTCAAAGGGAAACCTGGAGGGTTAGGAGAGAACTTAGGGGGGGGTCAAAGGGAAACCTGGAGGGTTAGGAGAGAACTTAGGGGGGGGTCAAAGGGATACCTGGAGGGTTAGGAGAGAACTCAGGGGGCTCAAAGGGATACCTGGAGGGTTAGGAGAGAACTCAGGGGGCTCAAAGGGATACCTGGAGGGTTAGGAGAGAACTCAGGGGGGGGTCAAAGGGATACCTGGAGGGTTAGGAGAGAACTCAGGGGGGGGTCAAAGGGATACCTGGAGGGTTAGGAGAGAACTTAGGGGGGTCAAAGGGATACCTGGAGGGTTAGGAGAGAACTCAGGGGGGGGTCAAAGGGATACCTGGAGGGTTAGGGAGAGAACTCAGGGGGCTCAAAGGGATACCTGGAGGGTTAGGAGAGAACTCAGGGGGGGGTCAAAGGGATACCTGGAGGGTTAGGAGAGAACTCAGGGGGCTCAAAGGGATACCTGGAGGGTTAGGAGAGAACTCAGGGGGGGGTCAAAGGGATACCTGGAGGATTAGGAGAGAACTCAGGGGGGGTCAAAGGGATACCTGGAGGGTTAGGAGAGAACTTAGGGGGGTTAAAGGGATACCTGGAGGGTTAAGAGAGAACTTAGGGGGGGGTCAAAGGGATACCTGGAGGGTTAGGAGAGAACTCAGGGGGCTCAAAGGGATACCTGGAGGGTTAGGAGAGAACTTAGGGGGGGTCAAAGGGAAACCTGGAGGGTTAGGAGAGAACTTAGGGGGGGGTCAAAGGGAAACCTGGAGGGTTAGGAGAGAACTTAGGGGGGGGTCAAAGGGATACCTGGAGGGTTAGGAGAGAACTCAGGGGGCTCAAAGGGATACCTGGAGGGTTAGGAGAGAACTCAGGGGGCTCAAAGGGATACCTGGAGGGTTAGGAGAGAACTCAGGGGGGGGTCAAAGGGATACCTGGAGGGTTAGGAGAGAACTCAGGGGGGGTCAAAGGGATACCTGGAGGGTTAGGAGAGAACTTAGGGGGGGGTCAAAGGGATACCTGGAGGGTTAGGAGAGAACTCAGGGGGGGGTCAAAGGGATACCTGGAGGGTTAGGAGAGAACTCAGGGGGGCTCAAAGGGATACCTGGAGGGTTAGGAGAGAACTCAGGGGGGGTCAAAGGGATACCTGGAGGGTTAGGAGAGAACTCAGGGGGGTCAAAGGGATACCTGGAGGGTTAGGAGAGAACTTAGGGGGGGTTAAAGGGATACCTGGAGGGTTAAGAGAGAACTTAGGGGGGGTCAAAGGGATACCTGGAGGGTTAGGAGAGAACTCAGGGGGCTCAAAGGGATACCTGGAGGGTTAGGAGAGAACTTAGGGGGGGGTCAAAGGGATACCTGGAGGGTTAGGAGAGAACTTAGGGGGGCTCAAAGGGATACCTGGAGGGTTAGGGAGAGAACTCAGGGGGCTCAAAGGGATACCTGGAGGGTTAGGAGAGAACTTAGGGGGGGTCAAAGGGATACCTGGAGGGTTAGGAGAGAACTCAGGGGGGGTCAAAGGGATACCTGGAGGGTTAGGAGAGAACTTAGGGGGGGTTAAAGGGATACCTGGAGGGTTAAGAGAGAACTTGGGGGGGGTCAAAGGGATACCTGGAGGGTTAGGAGAGAACTTGGGGGGGGTCAAAGGGATACCTGGAGGGTTAGGAGAGAACTCAGGGGGCTCAAAGGTTACCTGGAGGGTTAGGAGAGAACTCAGGGGGCTCAAAGGGATACCTGGAGGGTTAGGAGAGAACTCAGGGGGCTCAAAGGGATACCTGGAGGGTTAGGAGAGAACTCAGGGGGGGGTCAAAGGGATACCTGGAGGGTTAGGAGAGAACACAGAGGGGGGGTCAAAGGGATACCTGGAGGGTTAGGAGAGAACTTAGGGGGGGTTAAAGGGATACCTGGAGGGTTAAGAGAGAACTCAGGGGGCTCAAAGGGATACCTGGAGGGTTAGGAGAGAACTCAGGGGGCTCAAAGGGATACCTGGAGGGTTAGGAGAGAATCATCACAATCACTGTACCTAAAACATGTACTAGACCTGTATCTACTCCGAGGTTTGAATGTGTGTGTGTGTGTGTGTGTGTGTGTGTGATGTCCGAGTCACATCATACCTGTCGGGAACTACGATCTCCAGTGAGAAGACTCCTCCTTCAAACGGAGTCTCAGCTCCCCCCACTATTTCTACACAGGACGAGAGACAGTAACAACATAGACGTTTATATTTATATAAAACCACATCACTGATCACTACTATAATCTGTTTATAATATACAGTATATATATATTATTGATCAACACCAATAGGCTATCGATAGGCAGATGCATGAAAACAGTTCCTTCAACACATATACCAGTACCCACCGAGGCTACATAAGCTACGATTGACTGATCGATAAGTAGATAGATAGATATAGATTGACTGATCGATAAGTAGACAGACCAGACAGACAGACAAGACAGACAAGACAGGATTCATTGATTGATTGGTAGATCGATAAGTTGATAGATTGGTACTCACGGGCCCGGAGCTCGTCCATCTTCCCCTCGGTCTGCCAGCAAGTGATCCCCGGTGAAGGCTCCATGCTAAGCAGCTGTAACTCGCGTTTCAGACGTGAGGTCCTCTGCATTATCTCTCTCTCTCTCTGAGGACACACGGTGAAAGACATGTTTAACTAGTTAACTAACTCGTTACTTAGCTACAGACCAACCTTAGCTAGCTAGATAACGTTTAACGTTACAGTAGCTAGTTAGAAGCTTTGTGTCAACTAACGTTACTTACCTTAACAATGATGCTGGACACTTGTTGGGTATATTATTATCGATACATTTGGGCTTACCTGGACAAAATAGTAGTTCTATTTTCGCTTGAAATACACCTGTAGGCGAGAGAAAGATGTAGCTAGCTAGGTAGTTTCTGAAGGGGCGTTTGACAGAATGTTTAGATTTTCCCTCCTTATACTTCACCGGAAATCCGTTTTTTGGTGAAGTGCATTGTGGGTGTTGTAGTTCATTGGCAGACTGTAGAAAACGTATCTGATACAATTGTAGGCTACCTACCAGAGCTTCATGCAAATTATAGAAACATTTGACACTAAGTCAATATACATATGTTCAGATTTATTTAAAAAATAAAACAGACAAAGTTGCTTAGGTTTATTATATCAAATTCAACTGGTATGAAGTTTTTATTTTTATTTCACTTTTATTTAACCAGGTAGGCTAGTTGAGAACAAGTTCTCATTTACAACTGCGACCTGGCCAAGATAAAGCAAAGCAGTGCGACACAAACAACAACACAGAGTTACACAGTCCGTTGTCAATCAATCAATCAAATATATTTATATCATCCGATGTCACAAAGTGCTGTACAGAAACCCAGCCTAAAACCCCAAACAGCAAGCAATGCAGGTGTAGAAGCACGGCGGTTAGGAAAAACTCCCTAGAAAGGCCAGAACCTAGGAAGAAACCTAGAGAGGAACCAGGCTATGAGGGGTGGCCAGTCCTCTTCTGGCTGTGCCGGGTGGAGAGGAACCAGGCTGTGAGGGGTGACCAGTCCTCTTCTGGCTGTGCCGGTTGGAGAGGAACCAGGCTGTGAGGGGTGGCCAGTCCTCTTCTGCCTGTGCCGGGTGGAGAGGAACCAGGCTGTGAGGGGTGACCAGTCCTCTTTTGGCTGTGCCGGGTGGAGAGTAACCAGGCTCTGAGGGCTGGCCAGTCCTCTTCTGCCTGTGCCGGGTGGAGAGGAACCAGGCTGTGAGGGGTGACCAGTCCTCTTTTGGCTGTGCCGGGTGGAGAGTAACCAGGCTGTGAGGGGTGGCCAGTCCTCTTCTGCCTGTGCCGGGTGGAGATTATAACAGTACATATCCATTAAGGTTAGATCGTTCTTCAATATGTTTAAATGTTCAAAAGTCAACTACTGCGAGATCAGCAGCCTCTGTCAGATGGACCGCGATCCATTGGCGGCTGAAGAAATGAGGGCATGGACGTTATAGCCTATAGGTCAATGCAGCATAACTTCTATTGTCCTTTTTCACACCGAGTGGTGATTATCAAAGGGGGGAAAGATTGTTGGAAAGATTTTTCAAATAGCTTACTATGACCAACTGTATAGTTTAAATATACTATGATTCAAAATGGATGTTAAAAAAAAAAGCACTTTCTTACATTTTTCGTGCAGCAGGCCAGGTATGTGCTCAGACACTAGCACTCCCTCAACATTATCAAGACAGAGAAACCAGACATAATCTCACTGGAGCACCCTAAACAAAAGACAAAGAAAAAAATGGATGGTGGTTATGGGTTGTGGGCTCCCGAGTGGGACAGCGGTCTAAGGTACTGCATCTCAGTGCTAGAGGTGTCACTACAGTCCCTGGTTCAGCGGCTGGAGGCGTCACTACAGACCCTGGTTCAGCGGTCTAAGGTACTGCATCTCAGTGCTAGAGGCGTCACTACAGTCCCTGGTTTAGTGGTCTAAGACACTGAATCTCAGTGCTAGATGCGTCACTACAGACCCTGGTTCAGCGTTCTAAGGCACTGCATCTCAGTGCTAGAGGCATCACTACAGACCCTGGTTCAGCGGTCTAAGGCACTGCATCTCAGTGCTAGAGGCGTCACTACAGACCCTGGTTCAGCGGTCTAAGGCACTGCATCTCAGTGCTAGAGGCGTCACTACAGACCCTGGTTCGATCCCGGGTTCTATCTCAACCGACCGTTATCGGGAGTCCCATAGGGCAGCGCGCGATTGGCCCAGCGTCGTCCGGGTTAGGGGAGGGTTTGGCCCAGCGTCGTCCGGGTTAGGGGAGGGTTTGGCCCAGCGTCGTCCGGGTTAGGGGAAGGTTTGGCCCAGCGTCGTCCGGGTTAGGGGAGGGTTTGGCCCTGGTAGGACGTCATTGTAAAATAAGATTTTTTTTGTCATTAACTGACTTGCCTAGTTAAATAAAAGGTTAAATACAATTATGAAATTAACCAAAACTTGTTTCTCACAAGTGAGGGAGGGAGATAGAGCAGATACCAGAGCTGAGGGAGGGAGATAGAGCAGATACCAGAGCTGAGGGTGGGCGATAGAGCAGATACCAGAGCTGAGGGTGGGCGATAGAGCAGATACCAGAGCTGAGGGTGGGCGATAGAGCAGATACCAGAGCTGAGGGAGGGCGATAGAGCAGATACCGGAGCTGAGGGTGGGCGATAGAGCTGAGGGAGGGCGATAGAGCAGATACCAGAGCTGAGGGTGGGCGATAGAGCAGATACCAGAGCTGAGGGTGGGCGATAGAGCAGATACCAGAGCTGAGGGTGGGCGATAGAGCAGATACCAGAGCTGAGGGTGGGAGATAGAGCTGAGGGTGGGCGATAGAGCTGAGGGAGGGCGATAGAGCAGATACCAGAGCTGAGGGTGGGCGATAGAGCAGATACCAGAGCTGAGGGAGGGCGATAGAGCAGATACCGGAGCTGAGGGTGGGCGATAGAGCTGAGGGAGGGCGATAGAGCAGATACCAGAGCTGAGGGTGGGCGATAGAGCAGATACCAGAGCTGAGGGTGGGCGATAGAGCAGATACCAGAGCTGAGGGTGGGAGATAGAGCTGAGGGTGGGTGATAGAGCAGATACCAGAGCTGAGGGAGGGCGATAGAGCTGAGGGAGGGCGATAGAGCAGATACCAGAGCTGAGGGTGGGTGGGAGATAGAGCAGATACCAGAGCTGAGGGTGGGCGATAAACTCCCGCTAGTGTTAATAGTGCATTATGACCAAGGACCACATTTAGAACAAAACATTTGTTGAAATGGACACAGTGACATCTAGGTTGCATTTAACATATATGGCAATACCTCCACCTCTACCCACTCTGTCTGCTCTGTAGACATTATACCCAGCTAACAGAACATCTGAGTCTGGAACAGAGACACAGAGCCAGGATTCAGATATCCACCTCTACGCACTCTGTCTGCTCTGTAGACATTATACCCAGCTAACAGATCATCTGAGTCTGGAACAGAGACACAGAGCCAGAATTCAGAGATAATCAGTATGTCAGCATTTGAGTGTGAGACCAGTATTTCAATCAAATCTAACTTTTGGATCAAGCTTCTAGCATTCAAATGAATAAATCCAAGGCCACTATTTCGAGAGCTCATATCAGATAGAGCATTCAAGGTAATGTCAGATGAGCGACGTTTCCTGGTGTTGCTACTGACAGGCCTGAGTTGGATGGAGACGAGATTACTTCTAACAATACCCCTCTGCCTGTACGAGGAAGTGGCAACACGGGTACCTTGACAGTAGTGTAACAATAACATACAGTCCATCAAAAGTTTCATCCATGTTAGCAGCACCTGTAGACCTATTTAAAGCTATGGGGGGAGCAGTGAGTATAGTCTGATGGGGAAATCGACCAATCCTGAGTATCAACCCTGTCACGACTTCCGTCGAAGTCGGTCCCTCTCCTTGTTCGGGCCAAGTAATTGATGGGATTGGAACCAGGTGTGACGGAAGACAAGACAAAACCAATGGCAAATGAAAAATGGATCAGTGATGTTCGGGGGGTGTTCGGCGGTCGACGTCACCGACCTTCTAGCCATCACTGATCCATTTTTAATTTTCCATTTGTTTTGTCTTGTCTTCCTTCACACCTGGTTCCAATCCCATCAATTACATGTTGTGTATTTAACCCTCTGTTTCCCCCTCATGTCCTTGTCGGAAGATTGTTTTATTGTATGTTATGTGCAAGTCGTGTCAGTGTGTGACGGGTTTTGTACCTACTTATATTATTTATTGTATATTTTGTTTTTTTGGAGTTTAATGAGTACTTATTAAACGACTCCGTTTATACCGTGTTCGTTTTCCTGCGCCTGATTTCCCTGCCACGGACACCCACCCATTACAACCCCCCATGGCTATATATTGTCAGTTCTGACATGCCCTGTATGAGGCTATAGTGAGAGCCAGGTTTGAGGAGAGAAGGCTTGTACCATATCTATTCAGATGTAATCCATCCCGGAGAAATACATTTGGTCGATGTAGGAAAGCTGTAATATTGTACGCTTATTGAACAACAATAACCTTTAAGCCAGATGTGTAGCTGGCGTATATGACTGAAATTATTATCCGTAGAGCGTGGAGACGGGAGAGGACCTCTGAAATAATGCATTGTTTACCAGATTTTTAAGTACAGTATGAATCAGTGATTTAAAAGTCCTTTTTAAGTTGCTCAGATTCCTGTAGTTTAATATCGTTTGACCCTACATGGACAGTGATAGCTGAAGCAGTCGGGTGTTTACTAATGAGTAGCGTCAGATAGAGATGGTCTGAAGGATGCAACTGAAGGACAACAAATTGTCAGACAGGGCCACTTCCTGTATGGAATCTTCTCAGGGTTTTGGCCTGCCATATGAGTTCTGTTATACTCACAGACACCATTCAAACAGTTTTAGAAACTTTAGAGTGTTTTCTATGCAAATCTACTAATTATATGCATATTCTTGTTTCTGGGCAAGAGTAGTAACCAGTTTAAATCGGGTACGTTTTATATCCGGCCGTGCAAATACTGCCCCCTAGCCCCAACAGGTTAAAAGAATTGTTATGTATTTTTGTCAACGTTTATCGTGAGTAATTTAGTAAATTCACCGGAGGTTTTCGGTGGGTATGCTAGTTCTGAAAAAGCTGTTTTTTTATATAAATATGAACTTGATTGAACAAAACATGCATGTATTGTATAACATAATGTCCTAGGAGTGTCATCTGATGAAGATCATCAAAGGTTAGTGCTGCATTTAGCTGTGGTTTGGGTTTTTGTGACATACAGTGGGGGAAAAAAGTATTTGATACCCTGCTGATTTTGTACGTTTGCCCACTGACAAAGAAAGGATCAGTCTATAATTTTAATGGTAGGTTTATTTGAACAGTGAGAGACAGAATAACAACAAAAATATCCAGAAAAACGCATGTCAAAATGAATGAATGAATGAATCCTTTCTCACCTATGGTATCTATAAAACAATGACACTAAATAGTACAGTCACAAAATTCACATTTTTTTTGGATCTATTTTTCACAGGTTTTTGCCTGCAATATGAGTTTTGTTATACTTACAGACACCATTCAAACTGTTTTAGAAAATTCAGAGTGTTTTCTATCCGAATGTGTTAATAATATGCATATCCTAGCTTCTGAGTTGGTGTAGGAGGCAGTTAAAAATGGGCACATATTTTTTTCAAAATGTCTCAATACTGCCCCCGAGCCCCAACAGGTTAATGAGGGAAATAAACCTACTATTAAAATTATAGACTGATAATTTCTTTGTAAGTGGGCAAACGTACAAAATCAGCAGGGGATCAAATACTTTTTTCCCCTCACTGTATATGCTTGCTTTGAAAATGGCAGGGTGATTACTTTTTGGCTGGGTACTCTGCTGACATAATCTAATGTTTTGCTTTCGCTGTAAAGCCTTTTTGAAATCGGACAATGTGGTTAGATTAACGAGAGTCTTGTCTTTAAAATGGTGTAAAATAGTTGATTGTTTGAGAAAATTTAATTGTGGTATTTTAGTTGGTTTTGTATTTCGCGCCGTGCGATGCCATTGGCTGTTGGCGGAACGTCTGTCCTCAACAGGTTTTAAGTTAAGTTTCCCTGCATTAAAGTCCCCGGACACTTGGAGCGCCGCCTCTGGATGAGCGTTTTCCTGTTTGCTTACGGCGGAATACAGCTCATTGGTTTTAGTGCCAGCTTCGGTCTGTGGTGGTAAATAAGACAGCTACGAAAAATATAGATGAAAACATTCTAGGTAGATAGTGTGGTCTACAGTTTATCATGAAATACTCTACCTCAGGCAAGCAAAACCTTGGGACTTCCTTAGATATCGTGCACCAGCTATTGTTTACAAATATGCATAGGCCCCCACCCTGTGTCTGACCAGAGGCTGCTGTTCTGTCCTGCCGATAGAGTGCATAACCCGCCAGCTGTATGTTCTTAATGTCGTCGTTCAGCCACGACTCGGTGAAACACAAGTTTTTAATGTCCAGTTGGTAGGATATATGTCCTTTCAGTTTGTCCCATTTATTTTCTAGCGATTGAACGTTAGCTAGCAGAACGGAAGATTAGCCACTCGTCGCCTGATCCTCACAAGGCATCCCGATTTCTTT